>NC_079977.1:9557139-9849639 GCF_029852145.1 Microplitis mediator | reverse complement strand
TATAATTTACTATTTATAGTGGATCTTTTCGAAAATTAAGAACCCAAACGTCTTCGAAGAGACTGGTGCTCTTGTTTAAGCCAAAAGTATTTTATGATGATAGAAAAATAGTTCTTTCACCTACCTTTCGATGTAACTTCTTCTAGTACGGCAGATTTTACCCCTCCAGAACGTTGCAGCTCGCTTGACCTTCCTCCTAGGATTTGGGTTGAGTGGGCGCGGCTGGGTTATAGGATAAGACCTTATGTACTACTCTCGAATGAAAACCGCAAGGTTGGAGTGATGAACTTTGTCTTTATTTTGATGGTTCAAATTACAACGTTTTCAACTAAACGTCACTTATTCACTCTAGTTTTCACAATTTTTAAGTTTACTTATATTACAGGATTATTTATCCTTGACAATTATTTTATTAAGATTTTAATTTATATTTAATGCGTCCTTTTACACACCCGAAAAGTGGTTTTATGCGCAAATTAACTCGGCACGAGATGGAATCGCAAATTCACGTGATTTGCGTCACTGGTTCGATCGTACCGGATGATTTTTAAAATCCGGCAAATATTGTATTAGACGAACGATTACTACAGTTGCGTCAGATCGAATTTTAGATCAATATTTGAGGATTTTTAATAATAGTTTGAATTCAATTACTGATTATTCAACGCCGAAACGGATTCCTGCAATAATTGGATACAAAAGATTTTAGTTTTAAATGCCTTACTGATTATTCTACGCCTAGGGCGGATTCCTGCAGTAAGGTTAGTGATAAATTCACGATCTTTGACTATTTCTTATTGATTATTTCGACGCCGTAGCGGATTCCTGCAATAAGAATTAGTCTAGATAAATTAAGAAATGCCTTATTGATTATTCAACGCCGAAACGGATTCCTGCAATAAGGTTTATATTGAAAATATTAAAAATCCTCTTATTGACTTTTCAACGCCTAGGGCGGAATCCTGCAATAAGAGTGCACGAAATTTCGACGTTCGAATATTCGCGGACCGTAAGTTTTAAGAACCGACTAGCCCTGAGCTATGGGTGCTCAGGCTTTTTATAAACTTTGATTGGTAATTTGATGGGGAATTTATAATCATTGTCATTGGTGGAAAGTGACGACAGTTTATTATTTATTCGTTAAACTTATTGCAGGTGTCTTCCCACTATTCTTTGCCGCATAAAAAGGTGAAAAAGCTGACGCTGCGTTTTCGCGCGCTTTTCAAAGAGGAGCTCAGAAATAATTATTTTAAATAATTATTAACATAAAAAAAAATTATTTGGACATAACAATCCCCCGGAAAGTAAGAGGGTTGCAAAATTCTCTTGCTTTCCTAAACATATGTCCCCTCTTTTAACAAGCTCGCGATAACGCTTACAAATTTAGTTAAAAAGAAACTTACAGCTAGATATATGAAAATATTTAAATTATAGAAGATTATATCAGAGTATCTCCATATTTATGGTGTGTACGTTGTAATACACGTATATATATGTTCGTTAGTACAGATTTATAAAGTTTTTCCCCTAAAATCTACGATTTCCATCACCAAAAATAATAATTATTCCTAAATATAAGGATTACATATAAAATTCCATCTATATGATGCATTCCCATATAGTTGTAAATGTATGTATATAGGTGACCTTGAGAAATATAAGGTTTGTCTAAATACTGAAATAAGCTGGAGGAAATAGTCTCGCGATTAACTGCACATCTGCATTGAGCCGACATCTAGCGATGTTTAATTGCGAGTTCGTTTTGCCGCGTCTGCACGAGCGAATTTGATCTCCGTCTACCGTCTTATCTCGGTACGCATTCCAACTGCCTCTCGGTATAATTTGCGTGTGCGGGCGTTCAGTGTGAAAGCTAATAGCGAGGAGCAAACTGCGTCGTGACAAGAAGAACCTGAAAAAAAAAAATGTACCCGGTTGACCATCACTACGAGGGCTTCTCGACCTGGCTGCAGTGGGTTATCCACCGTGGTGGTTCGAGGGTAAGTGCGAATTTGCTTATTAGTAATTTGTATATATAAATAACGGGATAATAATAAATTTTTTCTTGTGTTTTTTTTTTTCAGACGACCCTGATCTTGGGGGTGATGGTGGGGAGTTTGGTCGGGTATATAAACCCGACCAACGCCCTTGAGGTCAAAGACTACGTTTTTTTGCTGGCTGCCGGGCATCTACCTCCGGAGCTCATAGAGGCCCGGTGGTTTTATGAGGGTGCCCTGATGACTTCCGGGGATTTCGAGGTGGTGATGGCGCCGAACCGTGAACAGATCGAGATCCTCTCGGTCTGCCTCATGGAGACGGCGGAGGGCCTCTTGAGGTAAGAGAAAAAAAAAAAATTTTTTTTTTTTTTTTTTTTTTTAATCGTTTGTTTTTGTTCTTTTTTTTTACCCCCCCCCTTTTTTTTTTAGAGATTGGACGCGGGCCTTGATGGAGATAGATTGATTCCAGGGAGGATGAAAAGGATGATAGTATAAATAAAAAATGAAGAATGTATTTAGATTATGTGTAGAAATTTCCAAAAAAAATTTTTTTTTTTTAAAATGTAATTGAAAAAAAATTTTGAACAATATATAAAATATTTTTTTTTTTTATAATGATTTGTTTCGTTTACCCTTCACCCCTTTTTTTTTTTTTTTTTAATTTAGTTTTTCCTTTTATTTATTATTAAGGTTACTTCACTGGTTGTATTAATTTAAATGTAAACTTAGTTTTAGATTTTAGTTTCTTATATAAAAAAATTATTTATTCAATTTACAAAATAATTTCCCCTTTTCCCATTACTTAATAATTAGTAATAGTTGATAATTAGTTGTAATTAATTAGGTTAAGTCGTTATTTGTTTTATTTATTTTAGTTTTAATTAAAACTTAGTTTAATTATTATTATTAAATTTAGTTTATTAGTTATTTTACGTTAAACATATTTATTACCCGTATAGGATGGTCATGTAGGAGCGAGAGAGCGCGATAGGTTTAGTCGGGACGTGGGATAGAGAGAGAGAGCGTTGCGTGACCGTGAACGACAGCTGTCGCTAATCGGTCTCTTCTTTGCCCGCGTTCGCAACTCTCGCGACGGTGTGACATCAATGAGATGTTAAATATCGACCGCTGAATTGATCTTAGATTTACCGGCAAGTGTCTCCATCTTACAGTCACTGGAAGGACTATTCTCTAAACCAGCTTATTTCATGTATAAATCAATGCTATGTTTTATATCGTAAATAATTTTGAATAATTGATGGCTTTTTAATGATAATGTTGAAGAATTCAACCTGAAAATTAAGAATGAAGGTCACTTATATAAATAGCATGCATGTGGAATGATTTTTAGAGATTATTCTCAGTATACCCATAAGCATTTCAGTGATATTTTATGGAAATTTTTTTTTTGAGAATTCTTTTCGTTGCTTTTGCATATATCGCTCGGTTTTATTCGCGGTCAGTTTTTAATTTGCTGATTTAGCAAGGCCACGGTTATTATTGTGTTTGTTTTTTTTTATAAAGTAAGAAAAGATGATTTTTAAACATATTTCTTTACATCAAGTAGTTCTTAAAGCTAGTGGACGCTCGTTACAGTTGAGGGGTAGGTTGGTATTAAAACCCATTTTCAATTAAAAAAAAAATAATAAGGAATTTGATAACTCCTTGTCAAAAAGAAAATTTATTTATGTGTTGAAACTCGTAATTTCAGGATTTACTAAAAATGTGTTTTACCCGTCAAACTATTGAGATTGCTGGTCCGGAAATGGATCTTTTACCAGTTTTACTGGATGAAATTTTGATGGAGGTGCGAGCTCGTTGGTACCTAGATTCGGATCCAATCTTTTTGTTCGTTTCTCATCAATATGAGGTTGATTGGATCCATTCGATAGCACCACCCTTGCCCCCGATAGGAGCGGATGGTCGCGCTCTTACCTTACTAGAGGTATTTTTATATACTCATATATATTATATAAAGAGGAATTCTTTAAAAATGTTAAAATTTTTTTTTTTTTTTTCTGATCATTTTAGTATGTCGTGATCAATTTACATTGGTATTTTACGGACGATGCTCTCATTGGTAACAGCTATTTAATGGAAGTTTTGAGATATATCCGTCGCATTCGAGGATGCTGAAATAATTTGCGTCTGTTAAATTCTACTTTGAAAGTCTCTAGTATCACCTGGCTTTTCAAAAGGCGCTAATGTTTTGAATTTGACAGAATAAATTGCGAACGAATTGAAATAAAATGTATAGCGTTTTATTTCGTTAGTCTTTAAGAATCATTCTCATTATTTTGTTCTCAAGTTTAATTTATTAGACTTCAGCAACCGTTCTCACGGCTAGCGCGTCTTGTTACCGCTGACGCTGCGTTTATGCGTTAAGTCGGGCATTCAGTCATCTGATTTGTAACTAGTACAATGTGTAAGTCTTTCGGTCAGAAGTATAACCTTGGGGATCCCATTTATTATTTTATAAGATCCTATTCCGAATTTATTTATATTCGGAGGATTTTTGAAATTTGGGCCCCTAACATTCATACTTATGAGTGTTATAATGTTTGTGGTGTGCGTAGTAATTTGCTACACGTAAGTGTTGAGGTGAAAAGTCTAGTTGATCGTGATTTTAGTGTTATTTAAAATGTCGGTTTGTTTGTCTAGTATTATTTGAGTAGGGGTTCTTTGCCGGACTGCCCATCCCATCTAAAGCGTGAGCTTTTTCTGGCATGGAGCAAGCATCTTTGGAGGGAAAAGGACGAGGATTTGGATGATTGGATGGAGGATTGGAAATCCATTTCCTGGCTCTTTAGGGAGGATGGAGAAGACGAGCCGGAAGAAGAAAAATTCGAGATGGAGGAAGAAAATGGGGCAATTCAGCCATCACCAGCGTTCGCTGGGTAACCGAAATGATGTTACCACTTGCGAGTCAAGTTCAGCTGTCGGTTTTCCCTTATTAATAAAAGGAAAATCAGCTTAAAGATCGTGCGTTCCTTCTTTTTAACCCCGAAATTTTCACACATTCCTTAAAATAACCGTATACAACTTGGATATGGTTAAATATACAAGTGTATACGTAAGGAAAACTTGGTTTTTCCTTTTTCTTCTCGAGTTTAAAGTTTCACCTTTTCTTTCGCCTTTTTTTTTTTTATTACGGCACAATTGTCTAATTTGCCAGGTAAGTGTTTTTTTTGTTTATTATGGAACATGTGACTAGTCTGAGGTGAGTAACATTCTGCAGTTGTTTTTTTTTTGAAAGAAAATTTCTATCTATTTCCATTTTCTTGTTATAGGTGGGGTAAAAGGAGTATTTTAAGGAGTTTTCCAGGGTTTATTTTTGAAGGAGTATTTGACGGAGAATTGATGTCCTGTGAGAAAATTTGTCAAGGCTGTGATAATATTTGTCAGCGGCTGTCATCTGCGTTTGGATTCACGCATGCGCTATGAAAGGTAAACGTTTAAATAATTCGCTTTAATTTCAAAGGTAATTTCGCGGTTTCTAACAGGAATTTACCAATTATCCTGTCTCCTCGAATGTTCAGGTGATTTCAAATTTCTTTAATAGTTTAGATATAAAAATCTATTATTAAATTTCTTTCCTTTTTCCAAAATCTATCTGGTAAACTTAAGTCTAGTAGTATGTTTCTTAGTTAAAAAAATTTTCTCTTTTTAAAATAAAGTGGTGGTAAAATAGGAATCTTCCTCAAAGATAGCTATAGATATGTTTAAATGGATACAAAGATTTGTAAATGTTTTCAAAAATGGCCCCGAAACTTAGTTCGGGATCAGTTCCTAAATAATTAGAAGAAGATTGCTATTTTTACCACGTGAATTTTTTTTTGGTTGATTATACATTATTCTTATCTTATCTAGGTTCATTATATTGGTGCGTTAAAGTCGGAGAGACGGAGACATCTGGATGTACGAGTTGGAGTTGTTCGCCGATTTGCGGAGAATGAGACATGAGTTGGTGTCGACGGATGATCTTGGAGTTCGATGACCTCTGGTTGGTCCTTAATTTGGACTGCCTTTGGTTTGAGATCGGAGGTACGTTTGGTTTCTGTTATTGTCTTATGAAGTACCTCGACTGGCTGCTTGTTTTTCTTGTAGGTAAAGCAGCGCCTCTTGCCTGAGCAGATACAAAACTTGAGGAAAACTGGCACGATGAGAATGACACACAAGATGACGAGGATAGACATATTTCCCGCCGTCATCGTTCGTTGTATCTCGTCCTCCTGATGATGCAGCGCTATTTCAGACATCCGATTTTCTGTTTCTTCTAGTCCTGCTCCCCAGGGTTGAAATTTATCGATTGTGTTTAACGGGTCGATGTTCTTTTTGAAGAGAAACCCTGAGACTTTGGGCTCCGCTGTTAAATTAGTTGACAGTGCTTCCAAGGTTAAATTTAACTTCGGCAGCGTGATATTCAGCTGGGTGATTTCCTCATCTATACTTTTGATTAAGTATTTTCCGTTTTTCATTTCGCATCTGCCCTGGATATGGATCATCCCTGTTCCATTGATGTAGTAGTCTTTTTCAACTGGGTCCAAACATTTGAGACTTAATTTTTCCTCTTTGCAGGTCGAGTAAGCCCAAGAGTTTGGTTGATTGAGCTTTATCCACGTAGTTTTGCAATCGGGGATAATGCGGATGTTGCAAGTTCTCGAAATATCTTCTGTCGATTTCAAGAGCAGCTTCATTTCGCAGTCGACTTCTTCAGGATCTTCCGTAGATTGAAATGGAATATCGGGACGACACGATAGATCTTCTCCGATGGTTCTGCATTTATTTATATATTCAGAGTCTGCCAGGAAAAATCTTCGCAGGCCTGGATCTGTAACCAAGAACCTTCTGGATGGTAAGATGGTCAAAGTTTTAATTTTTCCGTTCACGTTTTCTGGTTTTGGCAACGGTCTCATTTCATACGATAGTAGCGGAATCTTGTGGAACAGAGGCAAGGTTACTATAATGAGTAAATAACCTTTGGCCCTCGCTACCTTTACTGTCGATACTGCTGACAAAGTTGAGAGGTCCATCCTGTCAATCGGCTGAGGTGGATTTAAATCAGGATGTTTCCGCATGATGTCGATCGTTGCTTTGTAAAGTTGTTTTGGCGATATCGCTTGAGGAGAGAGTCTGCCGGCTTTTGCCTCTTCGATGATAGTTTCAGCCTCTCTCAGGACTCGTAGGTGGTGATTGGCGACTTCCAAGCGCTCATCCCCCAGCATGAGGACTTTCGTGACATAAACGACTTTTTCTAAGGAGTTTAGCGTTGCGTTTATGAATGCGTGAGTAACGTCCGCAAGTTTGTTCAGATTTGACTGCATCTGAGCCTCACTCTGAAGGATGGTATTAATCTCACTCTTGACGATGTGAGTGGCATTCTGTACCAGGTGCACCATTTCGGCATTATCTTGATATAACTTGTTAATTTCCTTATTAATGTGTTCTTTGTCTTCATAATCCATGGTCCCAAACAATTCTCGAGAAATCGTGCCTATGAAACCGAACCATGGAGCTCTCTGGTTACGGTCAAGTGGCGGTGTTTGAAAATTCGTTTCGTCGAGGAGATGGTCTAAGCGATGCATGGCCTGATATATTTGAACCTGTACCTCATTTATCATGTCGATTTTCAGATAGTGCATGCAGGACCCGACGTCGATGATCTTGGCACAAGCAAGCATGGTTGAATGTATATGTTCCAACTCGAAGGGGTACAGGTCTACCAACCCCTTGACGTTAATGGAAGAAATGATGCACCAATTTTCTTCAATCAAGTGAATCCTCTTAAATGGGTCATACAATAACCCTGGGTTGTCCGCCAATGGTTGAATGGTCATAACGTCCTTGGATTGGCTGCTTTCTATGATGATGACCAAGAATATCAACAACGCCTTCATGGTGGTAAATTATTTCCTTGGATCTGAAACAGAGAACTTTATAAAGGTTTAGCCTTTTGATCGACAGCAGGTTTAGCCTTATTAGGGTTGACCAATTTTCGGTTCCCTTTGTCATTCAGGTAAATAAGACTCCCAAATTCGTTAATTTCGACAATTTCATAAGGCCCGGTGTAATAAACATCGAGTTTATTCTTCCTTGGCTCTTTTAAAACATAAATGAAATCACCAACCTTAAAGGTTCTGGCATGTATGTGCCGATCATAACGACTTTTGGAGTCCTGTTTTGCCTTATGGAGACAATCAGCAGCGATTTCTCTGACTTCTGATAATCTTCCCATAAGGTCAGCAAGATAATCAGAATAAGTTTCGATTCTGGAATAATCGGGGAATTGGGTTGGCAACCGAGCTCTTCGACCAAACATCAACTCAAATGGAGTGAATTTGGTAGAAGTATGCACATTGGTATTGTAACTCAACGCAGCAAGACCCACATATCGATCCCAGTTCGGATACTTATCTGAAATTACTCGCAAAAAGTCTATCAGTGGTTGATGGCTCCTTTCTAAGGATCCGTTTGACTGGGGGTAATAACCCGAAGTCGTTAATCTTTGTATTTTTAAAGCTTTTGCAAGCTGTTGTATTATTTTCGAGGTAAATGACGTACCTTTGTCTGAGAGGATGACTCTCGGACACCCATAATAACACATATATCGATCGACAAGGGCTTCAGCCACTGTTGTCGATCGGATATCGGGTATTGGGATCGCGGTTACGGCTTTCGAAAAGTTATCCTGAATCGTTAGGATATGGACATTTCCACTTCTGGTCATTGGAAGTGGTCCAACGGTATCGATGGAAATTTTCTCGAAGGGCTCGAAGGGAGTATCGGTTATCATCATTGGTTGTTTAGTTTTTATTCGCGTGAGTTTGTTTTTCTGGCAAATTTCGCATTTCTGGATAAATCTGTAGATCTTTTCCTTCATGCCGGGCCAGTAGAATCTCTCGCGGATTCGCCAATAAGTTTTCACGACACCTTTGTGGCCTGCTATAGGGCTGCAGTGATTTTCTTCGATGATTTTATCGCGTAAATCTTCGGCAGGAACTTCTATATTTCCTTCGCAAAGAGTTACCTCGATTGGACAATCGCCCAACTCTTGTATGAGATAAGGCTTTATGTTCAAATCGTCGAAGTCATCCCCCTGTTTCGCTATGCGGAACGTATAAATCTCATGTTTGAACATGGATGCTCGTAGATTTCGTAGTCCTTCAATTAAATTTGTTAAATCAATTTTTTCGAAATGATTCTTCTTAACGAAGACAGTGAAGATGAGGCATTGACCCAATTTAGTGACAAGTACGTCACCCATTTTTGGTTTAGCCACCTTCAGGTCTTCCCGATTGATGAAAGTAAGATCTCTCAACAGACGTGAAACTGGTTTCATCATCTCGCAATCCAGAGACAGGAAATGCACCATGTGATCTCTCACATACGTGATTCCATCTCGACTGTCTTTGAATTTAATTCGATTTTCAGGCAGTTTCTGAGGTCTGTCAGATTCAGAACTAGATAAAGAGGAAACTTCGGGCGGTGAGTAGTTTTGACCACTCAAATCTTCGGCTATGTCTGAAGATGGAGGGTCGAAGACGCACCATGGAGCTTGATTCGGAAATTTAGGTGGCAAATCGTCATTCACAGCCGGCTCATCCCCCAGTTGTTCGTCAACAACTTCCGGATGTGTCACATGGCGAGGATCAGATTCGTTTGCCTGCTCATTTCCGTCGTCTTGTTCTTGGTGTACCTCTACTTGAATCACCGTGGCTTCGTCATCTTGTGTGGTCTCTGATCTGTTTGATTGAGAGGAGCTCTCTTCCCTCCTCGTTAGATCATCTGTAGAATTTTTATCTGATGATTTGGGTCGCTGGTTTTCGTTCAGCAACGTTTTTTCATTTTCATTAGTTTTTGGAGAAACTTCCTTCATTCGCTTGAGAGTTTCCTGGTGTGCTATACTGGAAGATGCAGCTGGAAAATCTTCAGTGTTTAAGGTTTGAGAAGTAGAAGGTCTTGCTGTGATGGTAGAATTTCAATTGTCTGCTTCTACATCGTCATTCCAATAGAAGGTTTTAGAATGGTCATCGTATTCCAGCCCTTTATGCTCTTTCTGTGCAGCTCTCAACACAGTGTGTTTCCACATGGGAGTAGATGGGCTTGAACCACCACTTAAATATTTTTCGCGAAGTTTGGTAGCTCGCGACAACGGTGGAGTTGCTGGATTTGTCTCCACTTGGACTTCTGGTTCAGAGCAGCTGGCTTCGCTCGAATCTTCGTCTTCTACTGTACTTTCGTTTTCACGAAGAAATTCGTCTTCTTCTTCCTCTTCTATTTCTTCGGAATCGTCTGGGTCTTCGTTTTCATCGTATTCGTGCGGAAGATAACTCTGTTCAAGATATTCTCTGACTTCCTTGGCCACCTGAGGGCTGACTACTGGCAGTGGATTGTAGTAGTCGTCTGGATGGACAGAGCAATCCGCTTCCTTATCTGGGATATTAACGGTTCGTTGTTCAAGAGCTCTGTTGAAACGTTCGAATGATTTTCTCAAATCTTCCCGCAATTGTTGTCGATCTATAGCCTCGGGCGAATTTTCATCCCCCTGATCACTGGAGCTTTTATCCTGTTCGTTCATCAGATATTCTTCGTTCATGAGTCGGACTGCTTCCTCTTCCTCCTCATCTGTTTCTTCCGAATTTGTTTCAGGTTCTGGTTCCGGATCTACTGGAGCTTGAGGTTTTGATGATGTGGGTGGTTGATTTTCTTCGAATACGTCGTCTTCAATACCCCCTGAAACGTCAGGTTCGGCGGTACTTATCTCACAGTAATTTATCTTTTTCTTATTTGGGTTTAGTTCTGTGGCTCGTCTCATACGTAAACGAGACGCAATTGTATCACGAGGTTGTGGAGCGCTGTTGACACGGGGTTTATTTTTACCTCCCGGTTTTCGACCTCGTTTTACTGCTGCTATTGCTTCGTCGTCAGGACACGAATTTTTCTTGAGCGGTAACATTACAGCTTCTTTGATGGGTGTTTCTTCTGAATTAATCTCTGCCGGAGATCTTCCTTCGGGATTGTAAGATAATCCTTCGGCATATTGTTCGGAGATTTTATGACGAACAACGACAGAGAATTTATATTCGCTTAATTTAGATCTCCATTTGATTTGGCGTTCTGTAACGGTTTGGCTATCCTTCAACCAAGACATACAGGGACTACTTGTATACAAGGTGAAGGGCTTACCGTAGAGGTAAGGCCGAAATTGTTGCACCGCATACAAAACTGCCAAACATTCTTTTTCTTTGTGTGTATATCTGGTTTCAGTTTCTGGCAAAACTCTAGAGGTACATGAGACAATTTTCTCGACATTTGCATCTGGGTTTTCGGGAGTTTGGTCTTCGTTATCGAGTTCTTGGCTCAAGATACCCGAAATGCCAACCTCAGATGAACTAGTTGCTAGTACGAATGGTCGATTAAAGTCTGGATAAGCGAGGAATGAATCTTCGCACAGTGCATTCTTTATGTCATCGAAAGCTTTTTGAGAATCAGCTGACCAGACGAACGGTTTAGTTTTTCTGGTAAGGTCAGTGATCGGTTTCGCTCTTTCGGCGAAATTTTCGATGAAACGCCTATAATAGTTCGCCAATCCCATAAATTTGCGCGCCTCTGTATGATTACGGGGGTGAGATGCATTTTTAAGGGAAGAAATTTTCTTTGGATCGGGTTTCACGCCATCTTTGGTGATAATGTGACCTAAATATTCCACCTCCGGGCAAAGAAATTTACATTTCTCGGGCTGAAGAGTTAGCCCAGCCTCTCAAAGGCGGTTGAAGAGTCTTTGCACTCGCACTTCGTGCTCTTCAAGTGAAGATGCGTAACTTACGAAATCGTCTAGGTAAATGAACAATTCGGTGCCTTTTAAACCACTCAAAGTGGAGTCCATCATACGTTGGAAAATTGCTGGAGCGCACTCAAGCCCAAATGGCATACAGCAGTATTCCCAATGGCCATCAGGGGTAGAAAACGCAGTTTTCTCAGCATCCCTGGGATCCATTGGTACTTGATGGAAACCGCTTGCAAGATCAAACACGCTGAAATATTTCGCTCCACCGAGTTGATCTAGAATGTCAATTATGAGTGGTAAGGGATAAGTATCCCCGATGGTTATTTTATTCAAATTTCGGAAGTCGATAACCATTCGCCATTTTTTATTACCTTGCGCGTCAGATTTCTTAGGGACGATCCACAAGGGCGAAGTATACGGAGATTTTGATTTACGTATAATTCCTTGTTTAAGTAAATTATCGACTTGTTTCTTAATTTCCTCGCGATGTTCTTGAGGAAACCGGTATTGTTTGATTCGGACTGGCGTATCACTCGTGGTTTCGATTCTACAAGTGAACCTTTTAGATCGTCCCAGGCGGTCGCCAGGAAGGTGAAAAATATCGTGATTTTTCTGTATAAGTCGAAAGATTTGTTTCCTTTCCGTACGACTGAGGTGGTCAGTGGGGATTTTGTCAAAGATTGAGTGGACACGTTCTTGCTTAGAAAGTGAGTTCGTTTCGGGTGGAATTTCAGCAGTATCGGAATATTCGTCGGATGAATCGAGGTGATCGAATTCGAATTCTTCAAGCATTTGAGGTTCGATCTCGATTTTCGCTGGGTCCGATGTCGTGTTGATCACCATACACATCACCTGGCCATCATCCACAGAAACAACGGCTTCGCCCATTAAGAGTCCTTCCTTAAGAGGAACCTTACGGAGATAGCCTTGTCTGATTTTTGGATTCAAGACAAGTACGGAGACAGACATTCGCATACGGGGTGGAATGACGTACGAACGTGATGGCTTTACCCCTAGGCTGAAGTATAGGGGTCGGGAAGGTCTGGAAAATAAATTCAGAGATTGATGATGATACGAGATTTCGGCCTGTTCCTTTCTCAGGAAGTTGTTTCCCAAAATGCCCACGCCATTGAAGGGTAAATTACCCTCACAAACGTGAAATCGAATTTTGGATCCCCAAACTTTCAGTTCGACAGAACCGATCGTCTCCATGGGATGCCCATTTAAACCTCGGAGTAGCATCGTGTCACTACGATCCACTCTAATTTCGGGTTTAAGGGCAGAAGAATTTATTAAACATACATCCCCCCCTGTATTCACGAGGAAACATTGTAGTTCTCCATGAAGAGAATTACATGAATCGAATATTTTTGGGCCTGTCCCCAGGGACAGGATATACCCTCCCTCAAGGTCGTCTTCCATTGTGAAAGGGATAGGACGGGTAGGTCGATTTTTGAGGACCAGCGTATTCCAGTAAAAGGAAATGCCAGCTCGTTCTTTGATGAAAAATTCGTTTCCAAGGATACCCGGGTAACCTCCAGGTGATCCAGGTACTACTTGGAAACAAATATCTACTTCAAAGACCTTGAGCGTCACAGTTCCGATGATTGGCATACTGCTGGTCGCTATGCCGCCCACCTTACCTCCGTTTTCTGGGTAAACGATGGTGTCATCCCCCAGAGCGTCGATACAAAGGAGGTTCAGGTCAGAACCTGTATCCAGTAGAACTTCACAACCACCCTGGAAGAGGTCTGGAGATTTTATCCAGACTCTCGGACCTTTACCGATTACTAGTGCGAGGGCTTCGGGCGTTAAAGGATTTTGAATTCCTTCGCAGTCTGAAGCCTCTGCTGGGCACTCATGGATCGGCGAGGCTCGCGGGGCATACTCGCAGTCGCCTCGGCCTGTCGAGCGCCCATTAAGTTTAAATGATCGTCGTTGTTTTTCTTTGGGGCGGATTTATTCGAATCGCGGTGAGGGCAGAACGGACAGTCGCAACATGGAGCGTTTAATTTCAGATGCTCCAGTTTTTCGGCGTCTATGTCAGCAGGATCAAACGTCACAGTCTTTGGTCTGGCTGTAAACTGCTCTTCTGTACGAGAACGTGAAGTGCTTTTCTTGTACGTTCGTGGAGTCGAATCATCGTCACGAGTCTGGCTACCTCCCCCTTTACTTGAGGTGTAAGCATAAGTTAAGTAGTCTGCGGACTCTGCACTGGCGTCAGAGTCTACACTGTCTTCGTCGTCTGTGTCATATTTACTTCGTCTGTGGTTATTCTTAGAGTAACTGAATGTTCGTCCTCTAGTCTCTCTACGATCGTCGTAATCGTTGTCATCTCGACGAGGTCTCTGATAATCGTCTTTCGAGTATCGTCTGTTATAGTCTCCGTCGTAGTCTCGACGGTCTTTATGAGAATTACGCGAAAATTCGTTAGAATCGCGTTTCCGAGCAGGCCGCAAACATTCGCGAGTTCGCTCTTCTTTAATCGCTTTGTAAAGCTCTTCCAGCGTTCTGGGGTTTTTTAGACGCGCAAGACATTTTGGAGGGTCAGGCAAAGCGGAATAAAGGAGGTCGAATGCAACCTTTTCTTGCTGCGACATGATGGCGTCTCGATTTTCTGCCGGGAGTGCAGCTTCCAGGCCTTTGATCATCTTGCGTAACCTGAAATAGAAGTCTTCGATAGTTTCCCCGTCCTTTGGGGACGCTGCAGCTAGACGTTTGTGCCAGATAAGAGCTGGATCGCCGTGGCGAAACCTCTCTCCCAGAGCGTCGAGAAGTTCTTCAACGCTGTGAATCGGAGTGTATTCAATGATGCTCTTAGCACGACCCGAAATTCTCTTCGCGATTTTTGCAACGAACATGTCATGGTGGTCTGGGAGGATGCATGGTAACCAGCTTCGTACGATTGCGTCAAATTCTCTTAAATCTTGTTCGCAAGTTGGGCCTTCACCGTTGAAATTAGGTAGCTCTCGATAGAGATCTTTGGCCATATCGTACTGGGTTGGTGGGGTGTTTGCATCGTGCAAAGTGGCATCCAGCCGGATGATGGGTCTGTCATTGTCGGGCATTTCTGCTTGTAAGCCGTTAGTTGGGGGAGGCGTTAGATTTCTTCGCCTCCGGTGTTGTTTATTACGAGTAATGGTGGTGACCACACCCTAAGGTGTTGGTGAAGCGACAATTTTATGAGTCGTTAAACTCGAAATGTAAATTGCTGACTTAGTCAGACAGAGAGAGAAAGAATTACTTTCAACAGCTCGAAGCTGTGACAATAAAGTCGATGTTTGACTTTTCGCTGACTTTGCGGTTTGATCGCGAAGTCGCGGACTGTGGACTCAGGTGTTTCGCAACTCGATTGAGGGGCAGAAAACGCTGAGTTCGCAATACGTGGAATTGCTAACCGTTAAGGTGTGACAAGTCCACGAAAACAGGGTGTGGCACTTGCAAAAAAAAAAAAAAAAAATGCCACGAAAATATAATTTTGAAATTTTTAGGATTTTGAAAATATGAAAATTACCACAAATCTACCTTTAATATCAAAATTGGAAGAAAAATGATACCTGTGGCTCAAAAAGAAGGATTTTTAATTACGAAAATCCCACCGCTGCCACCAGTGTTCTTTATGTTATGTCCGCCGCTTAATTTTTAATTATTTATCCGGGATTTCTCCCTTTGGTAGCGATAGTAATTTTTGGACAAGCGGGTTGGAGGGTGCGGACAACAATAAAGAATACGAGGAAGAAATTATCTTCCTATAATTTACTATTTATAGTGGATCTTTTCGAAAATTAAGAACCCAAACGTCTTCGAAGAGACTGGTGCTCTTGTTTAAGCCAAAAGTATTTTATGATGATAGAAAAATAGTTCTTTCACCTACCTTTCGATGTAACTTCTTCTAGTACGGCAGATTTTACCCCTCCAGAACGTTGCAGCTCGCTTGACCTTCCTCCTAGGATTTGGGTTGAGTGGGCGCGGCTGGGTTATAGGATAAGACCTTATGTACTACTCTCGAATGAAAACCGCAAGGTTGGAGTGATGAACTTTGTCTTTATTTTGATGGTTCAAATTACAACGTTTTCAACTAAACGTCACTTATTCACTCTAGTTTTCACAATTTTTAAGTTTACTTATATTACAGGATTATTTATCCTTGACAATTATTTTATTAAGATTTTAATTTATATTTAATGCGTCCTTTTACACACCCGAAAAGTGGTTTTATGCGCAAATTAACTCGGCACGAGATGGAATCGCAAATTCACGTGATTTGCGTCACTGGTTCGATCGTACCGGATGATTTTTAAAATCCGGCAAATATTGTATTAGACGAACGATTACTACAGTTGCGTCAGATCGAATTTTAGATCAATATTTGAGGATTTTTAATAATAGTTTGAATTCAATTACTGATTATTCAACGCCGAAACGGATTCCTGCAATAATTGGATACAAAAGATTTTAGTTTTAAATGCCTTACTGATTATTCTACGCCTAGGGCGGATTCCTGCAGTAAGGTTAGTGATAAATTCACGATCTTTGACTATTTCTTATTGATTATTTCGACGCCGTAGCGGATTCCTGCAATAAGAATTAGTCTAGATAAATTAAGAAATGCCTTATTGATTATTCAACGCCGAAACGGATTCCTGCAATAAGGTTTATATTGAAAATATTAAAAATCCTCTTATTGACTTTTCAACGCCTAGGGCGGAATCCTGCAATAAGAGTGCACGAAATTTCGACGTTCGAATATTCGCGGACCGTAAGTTTTAAGAACCGACTAGCCCTGAGCTATGGGTGCTCAGGCTTTTTATAAACTTTGATTGGTAATTTGATGGGGAATTTATAATCATTGTCATTGGTGGAAAGTGACGACAGTTTATTATTTATTCGTTAAACTTATTGCAGGTATCTTCCCACTATTCTTTGCCGCATAAAAAGGTGAAAAAGCTGACGCTGCGTTTTCGCGCGCTTTTCAAAGAGGAGCTCAGAAATAATTATTTTAAATAATTATTAACATAAAAAAAAATTATTTGGACATAACAAACTCAATTAATTTAGTATTCTAATTAGTCATTTCTCTCTCGACTTTGTGGCTCTCAGCCCTCTCCTCCCCGACCTTAATAATTTTTACCAACGCTAAAATCAAATTAATTTTCTATAACAGATTTACAATATTTATTAATTTTTTTGACTTTTCGCTCACTTTAAAATTTTTAAATTAAATCAATTAATTTATTATTCGAATTAGTCATTTCTCTCTCGACTCGGTGCCCTCAGCCCTCTATATCCTGACGTCAACATTTTTTTCCAACGCTAAATGAAAATTAATTTTCTACAACAGATTTACAATATTTTTTTTTTTTCAATTTCCTCGTAACATTAAAATTTTCAAATTAAATTAATATATTTAGTATTCTAATTAGTCATTTTACTCTCGACTCTGTGCTCTCAGCCCTCCCCATCCTGACGTCAATCATTTTTTCCCAACGCTAAATTAAAATTAATTTTCTACAATAAACTTACGATATTTTTTTTTTTAATTTCCTCGTAACATTAAAATTTTCAAATCAAAATAATTTATTTAGCTGTTATGTCCAAATAATTTTTCTTTTTATTTTAATAATTATTTAAAATAATTATTTCTGAGCTCCTCTTTGAAAAGCGCGCGAAAACGCAGCGTCAGCTTTTTCACCTTTTTATGCGGCAAAGAATAGTGGAAAGAGACCTGCAATAAGTTTAACGAATAAATAATAAACTGTCGTCACTTTCCACCAATGACAATGATTATAATTTCCCCATCAAATCACCAACCAAAGTTTCTAAAAAGCCTGAGCACCCATAGCTCAGGTCTAGTCGGTTCTTAAAACTCACGGTCCGCAAAATTTTGAACGTCGAAATTTCGTGTACTCTTATTGCAGGAATCCGCCCTAGGCGTTGAAAAGTCAATAAGAGAATTTTTAACAATATTTAACTTAAACCCTATTGCAGGAATCCGCATCTGCGTTGAAAAGTCAATAGGGCACTTCTTAAATAATCTAGACTAATTCTTATTGCAGGAATCCGCATCTGCGTCGAATAGTTAATAAGAAATCGTCAAAGATTGCTAAATTCTATTAACCTTACTGCAGGAATCCGCCCTAGACGTCGAAAAGTCAGTAAGGGATTTAAATTTTATATTAAAATCTCAAATATTGATCTAAAATTCGATCTGACGCAACGTATAATCGTGCGTCTAGTACAATATGTGTCGGATTTTAAAAACCATCTGGTACGATCGGACCAGTGACGCAAATCACGTGAATTTGCGATTCCATCTCGTGCCGAGTTAATTTGCGCATAAAACCATTTTTCGGGTGTGTAAAAGGACGCATTAAATATAAATTAAAATCTTAATAAAATAATTGTCAAGGATAAATAATCCTGTAATATAAATTGAATATAAAGTTGTGAAAAACTAGAGTGAACAAGTGACGTTCAGTAAAAACGTTGTAATTTGAAATACTTAATAAAAGATCGAGATCATCACTCCAACCTTGCGGTTTTCATTCGAAAGTAGTCCATAAGATATCATCCTACCAACCCAGCCGCACCCATTCTACCAACCCTACAGGAAGTCCGAGTGAGCTGTTTAGGTCTGGAGGGATAATAGCTGCCGCACTAGAAGAATTGACATCGAAAGGTAGGTGAAAGAACTACTATCTATCATTATGAAATACTTTTAGCTTAAACAAGAGCACCAGTCTCTTCGGAGACGTTTGGGTTCTTAATTCTCGAAAAGATCCACTATAAATTACAAATTATAGGAAGATAATTTCTTCCTCGTATTTTTTATTGTTGTCCGCACCCTCCAACCCGCTTGTCCTAAAATTACTGTCGCTACCAAAGGGAGAAATCCCGGATAAATAATTAAAAATTAAGCGGCGGACATAACATAACATTCTAATTAGTCATTTCTCTCTTGACTCTGGGAGCCCTCAGCCTTCTTCTCCCTGACGTCAATTATTTTTTCTCAACGCTCAATTATAATTAATTTTCTATAACAGATTTCTAATATTTGGTTTTTTCAATTTTCTCGTAACTTTAAAATTTTCAAATTAAATTAATTGAATTTGTATTCTAATTAGTCATTCCTCTCTCGCTTTTGTGGCTCTCAGCCTTTCCTTCCCGACGTCAATTATTTTTTCCCAACGCTAAAATAAAATTAATTTTCTATAACAGATTTACAATATTAATTTATTTTTTAAATTTTTCTCTTACTTTTAAATTTTGAACTTAAAATAATTAATATAGTATCCTAATTAGTCATTTCTCTCTCGACTTGGTAGCCCTCGGCCCTCTCCTCCCCAACGTCAATTATTTTTTCCAACGCTAAAATAAAATCAATTTTCTATAACAGATTTACATTATTCATTTTTTTTTTTCAAGTTTTATATCACGAAGTCACAAAATTTTAATTTTTAATTTTAATTTTTAATTTTTAATTTCAATTTTTAATTTATTTCTAAGAAAAAAATATTTAAAAAATAATAATTATAAAAAAAAAAAAATAATAATAATAATTTAATAAATAATTAAATACACCTTTGATTTCAAGAGACAAAAAAATACGTTAGAGCATAAGAGTAAGTGAGAAAGAAAAAAACAGAAAAAGAAAAGAACAAAATTCTTGGAAAAGAATTAAAATTCTCAGAAGCGAAGATCGGGTGAATGAGGAAAAGAAGAAGAGAGAGAAAGAGTCAAGAAAGAGAGAGAGAAGATGCGCAATCGCTAGTGAAATGGTGGCGATAGTACCGAGTGTCGCCGCTGGGCGAAGAAGGGCGCTGATCACTTTTCGCTCGAGGACGGGCTACCTAAAAGAGTTAAAAGCAAATTCAAAACACGTTGAAAGCAGATCAGCTCACTACCGGACAATATCTTGTAGAGAGTAAAAGCACCTTAAGGGAAAAATACTCTGGAGCTGACAATTGAATGCATTAAAGCTGGATGAAATTCCAGCAGCAGTAGGAGAAGCAGAAGCAGCGTAGCAGAGCAGCCTTACACAGAATACGGGGTAAACTTTTTCAGCGGAGCAGAGCAGCAGTACACAGTATACAGGGGTACACTGGCAACGATAGCAGAGCAGCAATACACAGTATACGGGGTATACTGGCAGCAGTAACAGAGCCAATACACAGTATACGGGGTATACTGGCAGCGGTAGCAGAGCCAATACACAGTATACGGGGTATACTAGCAGCAGTAATCCAAAGGGTACAAGGATACGGGGTATACTGGCAGCAGCAGTAGCAGTGCACAGCATACGACATCAAACGGGGCAAGGTGGCCACAGCAGGAATCTATGCAGTATTCGAGGAACATCTGTATACCAGAACAGGCAGTCCGGAGGCAATTTAACAGCGGTAGAGAGTGCTGGGTGCAATCAGCAACAGAGGAGCCGAAGGGCGGAGGAATAGTCGCAATTTTGCACACTCACTACTTTCCGGGGGCAACAGTACGAAGGATATTCTTCAGTGGAGGTTGCTGCGACATACAGGAGCCCACAGACAGCTCTACAGGAGGCCAGGCAGTCCCACGCAACACAGTACAGCGGCACTTTTTCAGCGGAGGAGGCTACAGAGTTCGGACTGAGAGTAAAAAGGACACGGGGCCAGAATTAGAAGTGAGCAAGCTGCAGACAAGTCCACGAGTCACCACCGAACAGCGATCCGGAGCAGGAATACGGCAAAGGTGAGACAGACCACGAATTCTTGCCCCAAAACCAGTGGCAAAGAACAGCGAGAACCACCAACAGCCAAGCAGTAGAGCCAGATCAGCCAATAAGCAAGCAGAAATACGGTGGGAGCATACGTACGTGACGTTCGTACTGGAGAAGTTCTTCAGCGATGGCATTGACCAGGTTCAGCAGCAGCAATCAAACAACGGCTTTACACCAGCCTACTGCAGAGTAGCAGCCAAGCAGTAGAGGGAGACCTAGCCAGCCAAAGTAAAATTGTTCAAATATAAAATATCATTTCTCTCTTATGTATTTAGTTATTAAGTCCATTTCAATAAATAATTATATATATATATCTGAAACAAAAGGTCTTCTGGTCAATTTAACTTTTAAATGAGAAATAGTAACATATCCATCTGTTCAGTCACGAGCTCAATCATTTTGAGAAGCTTCGTGTACTTTCGCTACGTACGGGAGCAGCCGAACTCGCTACTGACTTGAATGTCAGTATAGTGCCGGGTCACTCGCTATCTGGGCCCGATACCTGCAATTTCTTACTCATGACCGTGCTACGTCGGCATGAGAACCCACTACCAGCCGGCCAATCAGAGAAATTGGCGGCTAACTGTTTCCTGTTGGCGCGCTTTTAAGCAAATGGGAAAATTCGTTACTGCAGCCATACTGCCATGTCACCACCGAGCAGCCACGAAGGAAGAAGACGTCTATTTTTCTAATCTACATCGATCAGTACGAATACAGCTATCCATCTAACCGCTGCGCTCAATATATCACTAGTGTGATATAAGTTTGAACCGCTCCGCAAAATCTCCGCTTAAATATTCTGAATAATTAGCTAGTATATCAAGGCTACTAATTATTGAGTATATATTGAATTGTTGCTCGCGTCTTATTAATTATAAATTAATTATCGCGTCATTAACCGCTACCGACCACGTGTCGAATTTATACGCGTATTCTTTTACAGTCGCATTCGCTATCGCGTATCTTGTACTTGCATTCGCTATTAAGTATTTTTCTTACAGTTATTCAGTGTACATATTGTTAAATAAAGATCTATTCTATTATCTGTAATTTTTGTGTTAATTGTTAGTTATTGAATTAACCACACCTACACCAGAATCCCACAGAGCATTCGCTCATTTTACACCATCCTAACATCCTATCCTTGAATCCTGGCATCCGACGAGCCAATCCACACTGGGATTAAGGATCAAATGAAGTTAAGTCTTAGTAGTGAGTAAAATTAAAAAAAAAATAAATACAATAGTATTAAGTTGAAAAGTTACAACTTTAAAATTTTCAAATTAAATTGAGTAATCTAGTATTTCAATTAGTCATTTTTCTCTCGACTCTTTGGGCCCTCAGCTTTTTCCTCCCTGACGTCAATTTTTTTTTCCCAACGCTAAAATAAAATTAATTTTCTATTACAGACTTACGATATTTATTTTTTCAATTTTTCTATCACTTCAAAATTTTTATATTAAATTGTTGAATTTAGTATTCTAATTAGTCATTTCTTTCTCGACTCTGTGGCCCTCAGCCCTCTCTTCCCCGACGTCAATTATTTTTTCCCAACGCTAAAATAGAATTTATTTTCTATAACAGATTTACAATGTTTAGTTTTTTCAATTTCCTCGTAACTTTAAAATTTTCAAATTAAATTAATTAATTTAGTATTTTGATTAGTTATTTTTCTCTCGACTCTGGGGGCCTCAGCCCTCTCCTCTCTGACGTCAATTATTTTTTCCCAACGCTTAATTATAATTAATTTTCTATAACAGATTTACAATATTTTTTTTTTTTTCAATTGTGTCGTAACTTTGAAATTTTCAAATTAAATTAATCAATTTAGTATTTCCATTAGTCGTTTCTCTTTCGACTCTGTGGCTCTCAGCCCTCTCCTCCTCGACGTCAATTATTTTTATTTAACGCTAAATTAAAAGTCATTTTCTATAACAGATTTACATTTTTTTTTCCTTTAATTTCCTTTAATTTTAAAAGTAATTTTTTTTTTTATTATTAACGACATTTTTCCGCTGTTCTACATTAATTACAATTTTTTTCGCTAATTTACTGTGACGTCACGACGTCGTATTCTTGCTGTCAATCAATTTATTAAAAATCGTACATGCTATGCCATTTGGCTATGCATAAATTAATTAATTAGCAAATGACTTCCAGCCATTATTACGGCTGATGATTTTTAAATTTGAATTTAAATTCAAATTATTTTTATGAAATATTTTTTTGTTTAATAAATATAAATAAATATGATAATGAAATATCAAATGATGAAAAATAAATGATTATAAAATTTGAATACAAATTCAAATCTATATATTTTGTAATTAATAATAAAAATTGAAATTATTAATAAATAAATAAGTAAAGAAATAATGAAAAGAAATAATGAAATGAAAATGAAATTATATGAATGAATGAATAATGAAAAAAATCAATAAATATGAAATGAAAATAATGAAATTATTATTATAAAAAAATATGAAATGAATTTTGAAGTATCTTTAACAGATAAAGATATTTGTTGTTAAAAGAAAAAGAAATAAAATTAATTATTAATGATATGCTTATTAATAATGAAATGAAATAATAAATGAATATGAAATGAAATTGTGAAATGTTATAATAAAATATAATTAAATAATAATTATTAATAAACAAGTTCTTAATAATTAAAAATGAAATGAATTATAAAATGTTTAAATAAATAAAGAATATATTGCAATAAAAGAAAAAGTAAGAATTAATAAATATTGATTTATGAATTCGACTCCAATGCTTTATGCGTATGTTGCTAACTGCATTGGAAGTCATGAAAAATATATATATAAATAATAATTATAAAAAAATATTGATTCAATTATGACCAATGAAATAATTGGTATAATTAAATAATTATAGGGAGGGATGTTACTACCTGGTAACAGCTCTTCTGGAAATCGAAAAAGATTTCAGTTTCCTAAGTGAGCTCATTCGTCATTGACGAAATTTTAATTATTTAAAGGCAAGGTCCTTAATTTTATTAAATCATTAATAATGGTGATTTAATTGTTTATAAACTGAATTATTAAAATATAATTCAGAAGTTTTTTTAAAATAATTGTTGAATTATTCACAAGTAGTAATTCATTTAATTAATAAATAATTTTGATAAACATTTCATCGATTATCAAATCTAATTTGAATTATTTAAATATAATTCATTTAATAAATAAAATTCAATATTGATAAAATTACATCAATTATCAAGGGTTGAGAAGGAAGAATAATAAATAATAAGTCAAATTAATAATTGTTGATAATAATAATAATCATTGAATAAATCGAGGTAACAATTTGCTTAAATAAATAGTTAATAATAAATCGATTGTTTAAATAAATTGTATAACAAGTGAAATCGAGAGCTAAATCATTTTATAAAGCGTTAAAAATTGTAAACCGCATTTAATTGTCTAATTCAAATTCAAGTTTGTTTTGTAATAATTTTTAAATAATTGTTTTGATTTAAATAAATTTGTAAGTTGTTTTAATTTTGCTTTTATTACTTTACTAAATTAATTAAATTTTATTTTACTTAATTTTCAATGATTTTAATTATCTCTTAGACAACAAGCAGTAAGTATTTTTATTTTAATTTTATTTTTAATAAACAGTCATCCTTATAGCTCCGTCCCAGTTATTTCGCTCGGCGAAGGCTAAACAGGAGCACAACTCTTAATATGTGTTATTTTGACGTAACATAGATTAAAAATTTTTGGGGGCTCGTCCTGGATACATAAGCATGCTGTTCATTATTAATAAAAATAATAAAAATTCAAATCAATAATGATGAAATTAATTAATTTACAAAAAAAAAAAAAAATATTTAACAAAAAATTTTATTTTGAATCAATTTAAATTAAAATAAATAATTGAAATAACTTTATTTCAAAGGATAAATGATTTTCTATGTCAGATAGAATAGTTACTCGGAAATTTGCAAAAGAAAATAATATAGATATTAATCTGGATCCTTCCGGAGAAAATCCAGATTCATCCACTGAAAAACAAAAAAATCTTTATCGTCCTAGTGGAAGACGTTCATTCAAAGATACCTCGATTTCACTTAATTATTCAAATTTTGTTCAAAATAATTATTTACATAGTACTAACCAACTAACTAATGAAAGTATTAGAGAAAATACTAATGAAAATAATTCTGAATCTGATCATCATTCTAATATTGAAAATTCTACTGAATCGTTTGAAAAATCACCCTCAAATTTAAAAGAAAATAAAGAAGTAAATACACATGACAATCAAACAAATGATTCTGCACAACATTCTGAAGTTAATTCTACAAATGAACACCCACACAATGCACTTTTAAATGATGAGTGTATCTTGGATAATAATAACAATAACCATAACAATAACAATATTAATCAAATCAATAACGAACAACCGGTAACAATGGCTCTTTCAGCAAATCAATCTATTTCTTTACGTGACGCGTTAGAATTTGTACCCGAATATGATGGTGAAAATATGACACTTACAGAATTTATAACTGATTGTAATGAAGCTTTTAATTCTTTACCGGAAGATGCTGAACTTAATTTGGTTAAATTATTGCGAAAAAAATTAAAAGGCGATTTAAGAAAATCTATAAACTGTGCAACAGTAAATACAAAACCAGAATTTTATGACTTTTTAAGGGGAAAAGCAGCCCCAAATAAAACAGAAATGCTATTATTGGGTGAATTGGGTCGCGTTTATCAAAAAGACAGGGAATCTGTTTTAAAATATTATAATCGAATTTGTGATATTGCATCACAATTAGTTGAAGTACACGAAAGAACACATACACAAGTAGAAAACGATGCTTATATACTACAAGTTGAGCGAAGAGCCGTAGAAAGTTTTTTAAATGGTCTTAATCCTGAAATCGAAAGTAAAATTCGAACCTTAAATAATAATTTTCAAAATACACTTAATGAAGCTATTAAAATCGAACAAAAAATTAAATTTAGAAAAGAATTAAGTGAATTTGAAAATATAAAACGAAGGGAAATTGAAAAACCCGTGTTTCTTTGCGACGAAGTCAATCGCGAACACAATAATTCTCAAAAACCACATCAATCTAATTATCAACAAAAACAAGATTTCTACTCTCAAAATAAACAAATTGATAATAATAAAAATTTTAATCAACAATCAAACTTAAGACAAACTGTAATTTGTCAGTTTTGCGATAAAGCAGGTCATACTACATAATAAATGTTTTAAATTATTAAATTCTAGAGAAAGTCAAAATATTGAAAGATGTCAAATTTGTAATAGATCTGGTCACATTGCTAAAATTTGTAGATTCAAACACGAATTTTTAAATAACAATTCTAAAATCTTTAATAAATGTTTAACTTGTGGTAGTCATGAACATTCAAGTAATAATTGTCCAAAACAAATTATTAGTTGCGATTATTGTGAAAAAATAGGTCACAAAATTACAGATTGTTGGAAGAAAATAAATGATGAAAAAAAACAAATAAAAGAAAATCATCCTTCAACCTCTAATTCACATTTTGGTATTTTTGATAGAATTCCACTTAAAACTATTAGCGATAAAAAAGAAACTCGCGTTGAACAAATTAATTTAAATAAAAATAATAAAAGTCCAACAATTTTATTAGGATATAGCGTAAATCCTAATGTCGGACGAATTTCAGTAATGCTAGACACAGGTAGCGGTCCTAATATTTTAAAAGAAAGTTTTTGTCCAAAAGGGGCAATTCTAGATAAAACTAAAACTATTAAATTACTTGGAATTAACGAAATTCCAGTTGAAGCATTGGGTGAAGTCGAATTAGATTTTCTTGATTTAGAAATTAAATTTTTAATAGTTCCTGACGATTTTCCAATCGAGCAATCGGGAATATTAGGTTCAAATTTCATTGACGAAGCGAAAGTCAATATTTTTTCTATGATACTGATGAATCAATAAATCAATCATTTAATTATGAAAAATTAGTGCAAAATAATAAAATAAATTTTCAGGATAAAATTTATCCAGTAACAACTGAAGAAAATCTAGAAGAAAAAAATGAAATGAAGAAAGAAGAAATGAAAGAAGACAAGAAAGAAGAAGAGAAAGAAGAAATAAAAAACGAAAAAGACGTGCATAAAGTAAAAATAGAAACTAATGAAGAAACAGATGAAGAAATAATAATGAAAATTGAAAATGAAGAAGAATCTGATTTTGATGATGATATGCATCAAATAATGGCTATGGGATTCCAGAATTTTAATATTTATGGAAGTGATACCGACTACGATTCAGATGATGAAGCAGAAGAAGAAGAACCAGAAGAAGAAAATAAAATAAAAGTGAAAATAAACAAAGAAGCTACCAAAACTTTCAACAAAAATAAAAAAGATAATGATCAACCTGAAAATGAGGAAAATTTAAAAGAAAAATCTGAAAATATAAATACAATCAAGCAAGATAACAATCAAGAAAAAAATTCAAAGGTAAATTCCAATTACAATATTGAAAATAGAGACTACAATTTACATGTTTCGATCAATAAATATAATAAAGAAATTATATATGCTCAGCGAGTATTAGTTATCAACAATGCTCGTGAGAACGAAGAAAAGAATCAAGAAGATGCCACAGGATACTCTTCACGTGATACTGATGCTATAAATAAAAATAAATCACGTTTTGAAAAAATAAAAGAGGTGTTAAATGTAAAACATTTAAATATAAACGAACAAGAATCTCTTTATGAATTAATCAAAAATAATACTGAAAGATTTCACTTTCTAGGTGAATATTTACCAACAACAGATAGAGTTGAACATGAAATTTTGACTAAAGATGGAAGACCTGTTAATATTAAAAATTACAGAATTCCTTATGCTTTAAAGGAAGAAATCAATCGACAAATTAAAGAATTATTGGAAAATAATATTATTGTAGAATCAAGGTCACCATACAACAGCCCAGTCTGGATAGTTCCAAAGAAACCGGACTCTGAAAGAAGAAAACAATGGAGAATGGTAATCGATTATCGAGCGTTAAATGAAAAGACGATTAAAAATGCATATCCACTACCAAATATAACTGATATAATTGATAGTTTGGGTGGAGTTGAATATTATTCTGTACTATATTTATCATCGGGTTTTCATCAAATTAAAATGAAGAAAAAAGATCAACATAAAACTGCTTTTTCTACTATTTTAGGTCATTTTGAATTTTTAAGATTGGTTTTTGGCCTAGCAAATGGCCCAGCTACATTTCAAGCATTAATGGAAGATGTTTTTTCGGGATTAATTGGTGTTATATTATATGTTTTTATGGATGATATAATTTTATTTGCAAGAACTTTACAGGAACACATCGAACGATTAAAAATTGTTTTTCAAAGATTAAAAGAAGCAAATTTAAAATTAAAACCAGATAACTGCAAATTCCTCAAACGAGAAGTTTGTTATTTAGGTCATTTAATTAGTAAAAATTCTATAAGACCTGATCCAAGTAAAATTGAAGCTGCAAAGAAATATCCAGTTCCTACTATTCAGAAAAAAGTTCGTCAATTTTTGGGTTTTACTAATTATTATAGAAGATTTATTAAAGATTTTGCAAAAATAGCTAAACCATTGACAAAATTACTTCAAAAAAATGTCAAGTTTTTATGGAATAGGGAAACTCAAGAAGCTTTTGAAATATTAAGAAATAAATTATGTGAACCACCTGTATTAAATACACCTGATTTTACAATGCCATTTATTATTACCACTGATGCATCAGGTTATGCAATCGGAGCAGTTTTATCACAAGGACAAATCGGAGAAGATACTGCATGTGCATACGCTTCAAGAGTATTGAGAGACGCTGAAATAAGATACGAAACATATGAAAAAGAAGCATGAGCTATTGTTTTTGGTGTAAAAATATTTAGACCATATGTTTATGGTAAAGAATTTACTCTCGTTACAGATCATAAACCATTAGTTTGGTTTCAAAAGGCGAAAGATGTAAACACAAGAGTTTTAAAATGGAGATTAAAATTAGGAGAATATAATTTTAACGTTATTTACAAACCAGGTAAAACAAACTATGTTGCTGATGCTTTGTCAAGAAATCCAATCGAAACAGAAGAATTTCAACAAATCAAAGTAACAACAAGAGCTGCAGCAAAGAAACAAGAAATAAAAACCACACCACAACTAACAACTAAAACAACTAATGAAATTAATGAAAATAAAAATTTAAACAAAAACAAAAATGAAATACAAAAAAAAGTAAGTGATAAAAATAACGATTCAACCGACGAAGAAATTACAAATCAACCAAGAATTATTAAGCGCAAGAAAAAAGTGAAACAAATCAAGAAAAGGAAAGAAATAAAAGATCAAGAATTAAATCAAGAAAGTGTGAGCAGTTCTTTAAGCTCAGATGAAAATATTGAAAATATAATAAATGAACAAAACAATAATAAAAATGATTCATCAGATCATAGTGATTCTGATATTAAAGAAATTTTAGAAGCGGGAAATATTCGTAATATAGTTGATATTAAAGATTATTTTCATTTCAGAAAAGATAATTTAGCTTATTTTATTAGCACTAATGGTGAACCATGCGATAATGGTGCAATTAAATTAAAAGAAATAAATAAATTACCGATATTTAAAAATTTAGAGTTAGGAAAAGTAGTTGAAAAGAAAATTAAAAATAAATATTATTTTGCTTTGCCTATTCGTGAAAAAGAAAAAGAATCAATTGTAATTTCAATTGAAAATTTAAAATTAATTTTTGAAAATTTAAAAGAAACTTTAGAAAAATTCAAATTAAAAACAGTAAGTTTTGCAAAAAGTGAAAACATTGAAAATTTACCGTGGAATAATGTCATAACAGAATTAAAAAATGTTTTTGACGGAACTGATATTAAAGTAATAATCTGTTTGGGCACAATTATTGATGTTCCTATCGAAAAAAGAGATGAAATTTTTTATGAAATGCATAAATCACCAATCGGGGGTCATAAAGGGGTAACTAAAACTTATCAAAGAATTAAAAAAGATTATTATTGGGAAAATTTGAAAAATGATATTCAACGTAGAATTCAACAATGTTTAGATTGTCAATTAAAAAAATTAGTTCGTATAAAACACAGGGAACCTATGGTTATTACTGATACTCCAGCTGCTTGTTTCTGGAAAATTTCTATGGATATTGTCGGGGCAAAACAAAAAACTAAAAGGGGAAATGAATATATTCTAACTATTCAAGATTTATTTTCTAAATTTTGTATCGCAGAAGCATTACCTAACACTTTAGCTACAACAATTTCAACTGCTTTTGTCAAAAGATTTATTTGTTATTTTGGTCCGCCAAAAATTATCCTTACAGACCAAGGTCGTAACTTTTTAAGTGCTATTTTAAAATGCGTAGCAAAAAGATTCAGTATTAAAAAACTTAAAACTACAGCTTATCATCCACAATCAAACGGTTCATTAGAACGATCACATCACACATTAAACGAATACCTTAAACACTACTCATCCATTGATGAAGAGTGGGACGAATGGATTGAGTTAGCAACATTTTCATACAATACAAGTTATCATGAAGGAATTAAAAATACACCTTATGCTATTGTCTTTGGACAACAGTCTAGATTACCTTCTAGCGAACCAATAAGAGAATGTGAGCAATTACCTACAATGCAAGGTTATTTAATTGATTTAATCACAAGATTACATGGGATAAGACTATTAGCTTATCAAAATTTAGTTGACGCTAAACACAAATCTAAAAAATATTATGATAAACATTGTAATCCACAAAATTTAAAAGTAGGTCAATATGTATTTTTACAAAGTGGACCAAATCCAGGTAAAACAAAAGATCATTACTCCGGACCACACAAAATTCTTGAAATTTTGGGTAAAGGAAACGTAAAAATTCAAACAGAAAAAAGAATTCAAATAGTTCACATGAATCGATTGAGATATTCATTTATAAATCCAAAAATTACACCAATTAAAAAAACACGTAAACAAAAGAAAAATAGCGATGAAGAAAATTCTAATTAATTTATGTTTACAGATGATTTTCAATATCACTTTTGTGATTTATTTATTTTATTTTATTATGGTCATCATCAGCAAATGGAATTATTGGGTATGATTAAGAAAAATTTTCCTCAAATTCAACAACAATTTCAATTACAGAGGTGGGAGATTGTGATATTCATCCTAAAGAAATAAATACAACAGAACCGTTTATTCAATTATTACAATTAAAAGAATATTCGTTAACAAAAGTCATTCAATGTAAAATCGAAGTAGATCGAAATATTTATTATTGCGGGGCTTATTCTTATATGTCAGTAGTACATAGCGGGCGTATGGAATATATTGAAGAAATTTCGAAAGAAAGATGTTTAGATATTCATAAATCGGGATCATATAGATTCGGTACATTATTTGTAACTGGTGTAAAAATTAATAGCACAACTACGCGTGGTGCAACACTCGCAGGGTCAATCGGTAATGATGGAACGTGTAATAAAGGAAGTTATTCGGATTTTTATGGAAGTTGGAGTGATATTGTCGTTCAAGGGGTTTTAAAAATTACAATACAAGAATATTTCGCGGAAAAATATGAAAATGATAAAATTTATTTAAAATCGGGTTTAACATGTACTTTATCTGATTTATCTTGTTTGGATTTAGAGGGAGGTTATACTTTTTGAAACTGTATTCCATCACATAAATGTGATTTTCAAAATTTCGGGGTTTTATATACAGGTAAAGTAAATAAAACATCTGAGAAAAATTCAGATAAACATGAAATTATTTATTCCTTAGAATCAAATGGGATAACATTTGCATTAACTACCATAAATGTTGAAATTATTTGTGGCTATAAAATAATCAGAACTGAACATCCTAAATTATTTATCTTTGAAACATCAAAGAATGATTTAATGTTAAATAATGAAATATCAATAGACAATTTAGATCTATTTGCGTATGTAAATTCCAAGTTTGTATATGTAGAAAAATTTATACACAAACAAATTAAACAATTATATTATGATGTGTTAATTCATCGTTGTATGCTAGAACGTAATACTTTAAAAAATTTGTTATCAATTGCGTCAAGTAAACCAGACGAGTTTGCTTATAATTATATGAAAGGACCAGGTTATATGGCTATAATGTCAGGTGAATCGATAAATATTGTAAAGTGCATACCTGTTGAAGTATCAGTTTACCCAAGAAGTGAGTGTTATAACGAATTACCAGTGAAATGAGGAAATGACAGTTACTTTTTAACTCCAAAAACAAGAATTTTAGTAAGAAAAGGTACTCAAATTGATTGCAATCCACTTTTCCCACCTTTATTTTTAATAGATGGATCATGGTACAAATTTACACCTAATCCAGTTAAAGTTTTACCACCAAATAAAATTCAACCATTAACTTAACTAACATGGAAATATACTTCTCCAAAATTCTTAGCTACTAGTGGAATTTATTCTGAACAAGATCTCGACAAATTAAGACATAGAATTATGTCTCCAGTAGAAAAACCAGCAATTTTAAGCAATATTGCTAGAGGAATGGATGGTTTGCATTTTGCAAATCAAGGTGAATCAATATTAAATTTATTTGACACTAATGCATTACAAAAATTAGCTGATTCAGCATAAGAAAAAACATGGGGAAAATTTTTAATTTTTGGATCTGCAAGTGCGGGAATATTTAGTATAATTATGATTATACGACTAATAAAATTTTCATTTGACACATTACTTCATGCTTTTCAAATTCGAAAAACTCATGGATGCTCTTTTTATTTGTGTTTTTTATTTTGGGATGCCTGTACTAATTACATTTTAATAAGAGCACAAGAAAATAACATTAAAAATATTCATAAAAGTGATAATAATAATAATAATACAAATTCAAACAATGATGAAAATGTTGAATTAGTTATAATTCGACAACCAACCCAAAATCAAAAAATTCAAACAACAATTGAAAATACTGAACCATCAGCACCATCAACAGATGAAAAAATTTATCCAAGTTTACCAACAAATAAAGAAGAAAATGATGAAGCAAGAACTATTCAAAAAACAACTAGCATGTTCCGTTTATTCTCATAAAATAATTTTAAACTCAATTCTAAAATTACTAACAACTTGTGACTAACAAATTTTAAAATTTTTAAATATTTTTATGTTATAATTTTAGTGATGATACTTAAAATTAAAAGTGTTATTACAGATGAAAATTCCTGCCGGAGTACTTAAACAGATGAAAAAAGATGAAGAATTAGATGCATTGTACGGAATTCCACATACCAGAATTCCTGGAAGAAATTCAAAGTTCTACGCAAGTTTGATAACATCATATTGTACCATCCCGAGGGAAATAGTAAAAGAGTTTTATCACAATGATTTTGACAACGCACCTATGTGCGAAAATTGTTTAAAAGACTGTCCAATGATTTTTACTAAAAGATTTAAATATTGCAATCAAAACTGGCATCGGTTATATCCGTATAAAATTTCGGGAAATTGCATCAAATGCGGTGAAGTGTTAATATATCAAAAACCGGGATATATTTGTGAAGATTGTGCGAATACTTGGGTAAACTATCGCGACATTTTAGAAAATAAATATTTCATTGATATTTATGTGTAATTTAGTGTTAAGAAAAATTAAATTTTATTGTCATAAATATTGTTATTAAATAAATATATATATATATATATATATATATATATATATATATATATATATATATATATAAAAGGAAAAAAAGGAAAATAAAAAAAAAGAGAGAAAAAGAATATTAAAAACAAAAAAAAAAAAAAAAAATTCGTAAATAAATAATAATCGGAAAAATAACAATTAAGAATTTATATAAAAATATATTTTTAAATATTAATCAATATTTAAATTATAACGGTTGGCCCTGGCTACTCCGTGTCTAGTAGCCACGGACCACAGTTAATTAAATTTCCCGAAATTACTGATTTTACTTAAATTTACTACTATTAATTAGACTTATTTTATTCTAAAATTCTGGTTCCAAAAGACGGGAAATGCTCTCAGGAAGCAGGTACTCGTCCTGACCGGACACGCGGCTGAAAGAAAATTCTTATTCTACGTGACACTGGTGATAATTAAATTTAATCAAGAAATAACAATCAAACTTATACTTTATTTAACCACGATCCCAATTTATATACAGTTTCCCCTTTGACTTAAAGCTAATGTAATATTATATATATTTACAAATAATTCAAAGAAATTCGTCGACTCGAAACGCGCGGGAATTTATTAGTAACGAGTGAGAATAAATGAGGAATAATTAATCACGTTGAAAAGAGAGAGAGAAAATGAAAATCTATATTTTGATATACTTGTAATTTGTTGAGCACTTATCAAAATCTTGGTCTGCTTACTGAAGATGCTGGTTGATGATTCTTCTCTGCTTGGTCCTGGTGATGTTGGTGTCCAATAGGTTTCCTCTGGCTCCTGGGATCCGCGTTGGCAGGTTGTTGCACACGAAGAAAACCACATCACTCACTTTATACACTTGGTTTTATTTAATTGATCAGATAGACGAACTTTAGGTATAATATTAATTTGCTGTATCAAAGCAACACCACGTATCTCAATTTACAAGTTAAATTTTAATTCGAATAAATTATGAAAGACTCAAGCGGAAGGTTTCGTATCACTTCTAATAAGTTGAATAAATTTAGTTTAATATCAAAGACAAGTTCTAATAATTAATTACTTGAGCAGAAAGAATTGTGCGTCGGTGCGTCTTCGCTAACCGAACTCAAGTGTCCTTAAACTCACTATATCTTATATACAATAATGCTCGGAAAAGAAATATATATAGTAGACGATTTTAGAGAGAGTAAAGTGGATAAAACCGATCAGTTACAGCTCTCGAACTTAAGTGTCCTCTTTTGATCAATCGTCTTGGGTCAGTTTTCTGGGCCACCAACCTGCGTTGACCCCACCTAATTATGCGCAGGACTAATTTGTGGTCCTATGCTGCGCGAAATCATCCCCAAATTCTAACGCAGAGACTAGACTACTGCACTTGACTCTTAGAGCAAGAAGAGAGAGAGGGGGAGAAAGTAAATGAAGCGAGAGAGCCACACTCTCACGTCTTAAATCGCTGCTGCACGGTTACAAAATTTATTATTAAAAAATAAATTCAAACAATATAAAAATACGTAAGAAATTAAATATAAGAAATTTTATAAGTAATTCTTAATAGAAAACTATATATATATTTATTTATCGATTATTCTCAAAATAGCTTTCTGTAATTGGATAAATAATCGATGCATTACCATCTCTGCGCTGGTAATGTTCTTAGCGCGGGAGGGTAGCGACGCGCGCAGTCGTCGCGAAATTTAAACTTTTACATATATCTATATCTATATATATAATAGATATATATTCATACATATTCTTTATACAAATCATATGCAATATATATATACATATCCAATATATTAAAATTATGACAAACTATATAAAAAATATGAATAAACAATAAGAATAGAAATAGAATACATAATAAAACAAGGGAAGAGAAAACTAAAAAAAAAATAAATAAGCTGAAAAACAAAAACAAAAAAAAAAAAACAAAAATCGATTACTTTCAAGTAACTTTCTGTAATATGATAAATAATCGATACATTACCATCTCTGCGCTGGTAATGTTCTTAGCGCGGGAGGGTAGTGACGCGCGCGGTCGTCGCGAAATTTAAATTTTTACATATATATATATATATATATATATATATATATATATATATATATATATATTCATTAGTGTGGCTCATTTGAAACGACGATTTTTTTTTTTTGCTCCATTGACGGAATATTGTTCTAGACATAAAAAAAAATTTTCCACAAAATTTGAGCCCTTAATTTTAATTTTAAGAACTCGCTAATTGAATTTGAAATTTTCCCTTTCATTTAGCATGCAGAGTGGAGGTTTTTTTTTTTAATTATCTATAGCTCTGCTGCATTCCACGTTTTTTTACTGTCCATAGGCAGAAGTTGTAGGGGAATCTTCATACTTCAAAAGTTCCTACAGTAAAATTTATGTGACAGGAACGGGGTCAGAGTTAAAAAATGTAAAAGTCGATTTTTATCGATTTTTGCGTATTTTTTGAGTTTTTCGTAGGAAATATTGTAGTTACCGAAAAAAGGTAAATGACAAATTTGTAGGAAATCAAATTTGCTACAAAAAAGGTCTTGTAACCAAGGCTGTAAAATCTGTTGTTTCTGAAATAAATTGAATTATACATATGAAAATTCAATATATCTTTGCAGTATATGGTTTGTTAAATTAATAATTTAATTTTCATTTATTAAATGTTTTTTTTGGACATCATATTATTTTTTCATGAAAATATAACTTAAACAAAATTTATCTATATGGGGCATTCCACGCCAAATCGGACGGTTTCAAAAATTGATTTTTCCGAATTTCTTCAATTTTTGATATTTTTTAGTACCCCTCAAAAAAGGCTTCCCGGTAAATTTTGAGATCTTTGTGATTAATGGTTCAAAAAATATCGAATTAAAAAAAAAACCGCTCTTTTCATGGTTTTTTGATTATAACTTTCGTAATAATGGTCGAAATTCAATGTTTTTTTATTCAAAATTTTCGATTTTTCAAAATTAAAAAAAAATTTTTTTTTGCTATAAATTATCATCAGTACCGATTTTTGACTTTGTACACTTGTTTTTCTTGCATATAATAAATTCATTCCGATATTTTTTCGTTTTGAGTAGGAATTTAAAAGCAGTAAGTAAAAGTTAATGCTATTTATAAGCTGTTATAATAAATACTTTTATTTTTTAAAAAGCAACGATTTCGAAGCAAAAGAAACATTAAATTTGCTATACAATACAGCTAAGATCATCACAGGATCTCCAAAATTTCATATAATTATTCGAAAAAGCGACGAAACTGTATCACAAACGTTATTAATTATTTCCGTGTTCTTTCGAAAATTTTACATTAACGATTGTTTTATGAACTAGAGAAATCCTTAGTGAATATACCTTCGTCGCTTTTTTGAATAATTATGTGAAATTTTGGAACACGGTTAAAAATTAAAATTCAAAAATCTCGATCAAAAACATTTCGTATATTTGTTATGCATTTTTGTCTGTAAAGGCCAACTATAAACGAAAATTTTGAATGAAAAAACATTGAATTTCGACCATTATTACGAAAGTTATGATCAATAAACCATAAAAAGAGCGGTTTTTTTTTTTAAATTCGATATTTTTTGAACCATTAATCAAAAAGATCTCAAAATTTACCGGGAAGCCTTTTTTGAGGGGTACTAAAAAATTCCAAAAATTGAAGAAATTCGGAAAAATCAATTTTTGAAACCGTCCGATTTGGCGTGGAATGCCCCATATAGATAAATTTTGTTTAAGTTATATTTTCATGAAAAAATAATATGATGTCCAAAAAAAACATTTAATAAATGAAAATTAAATTATTAATTTAACAAACCATATACTGCAAAGATATATTGAATTTTCATATGTATAATTCAATTTATTTCAGAAACAACAGATTTTACAGCCTTGGTTTACAGGACCTTTTTTGTAGCAAATTTGATTTCCTACAATTTTGTCATTTACCTTTTTTCGGTAACTACAATATTTTCTACGAAAAACTCAAAAAATACGCAAAAATCGATAAAAATTGACTTTTACATTTTTTAACTCTGACCCCGTTCCTGTCACATAAATTTTACTGTAGGAACTTTTGAAGTATAAAGGTTTGCCTTTAACTTCTGCCTATGGACAGTAAAAAAACGTGAAATGCAGCGGAGCTATAGATAATTAAAAAAAAAAAACCTCCACTTTGCATGCTAAATGAATGGGAAAATTTCAAATTCAATTAGCGAGTTCTTAAAATTAACATTAAGGGCTCAAATTTTGTGGAAAATTTTTTTTTATGTCTAAAACAATATTCCGTCAATGGAGCAAAAAAAAAAATAGTCGTTTCAAATGAGCCACCCTAATATTCATACATACTCTATATACAAATCATATACAATATATATATATATACATATCCAATACATTAAAATTATTACAAACTATATAAAAAGGTATATGAATAAACAATACGAATAGAAATAGAATACATAATAAAAAAAAAAAAGAAGAGAACACTAAAAAAAATAAACAAGCTAAAAAAAAAAAAAAAAAAAAAACTAAAGAATTTTATATTGATATACATATAAAATATATATACACTAATGGAAAAAATTAAAGGATCAAAAAAAAATTCTAAATTTTTAGGCGATTTTCAACAGGCTCTAACTTTGAGAGAAATGGTCGTACAAGAAAAGAAAAAAAAGGAAATTGTAGCTCCAAGTATCTACTTTTTGGATTAGAACTTCAAAATTTTTTAGCGTCAGTGGTTTTAGAGTAATCTTAGAAAAACCAGCAACAAAAAAATTTTTTAATTTAAAAAATTTTTGTTTTTTGGTCTCCGGGCGTGGAAAAAATTATTTTTGCTTAACCACTATAAGAATCGGATATCTTCATTATTCAGCTTTAATTGCTTTTTTTATGGACCTTGATACGTCCACTTCTCGCCGAGATATCGGTCTTCAAATGGAAAAGGATCCTTTTGTCTTTGATTATCGATATCTCAGAAACCAATGATCGCACAGAGAGTTAATGGTGGGTTTTAAAAACTTGAATAAATTCCCTTCAACAATTAGCCATTGCTTTTTCGAAAAAAAAATTTTTTCCTATCGTCACTTGAATTAAAAAATGCAACAAAAATAGAGCTTTTTGTGGTTTTTGGGAAAATCAAGCGCCGAAACGAAAATATTGTGGAAATCGATAATGTTGACTGTGCATTTTACAGTTCAATATGTCCACAAAAACCCTGCAGAGAGCCAGATTAATCCAACCAGCCGTTTTTTTGTTTCATGCGATCATATTTTTAAAAAAATTAAAGGATCACGTTTTTTGCTCTGAAAAGCTCATAATCTTTAACAAGATGAAAACAAACATTTTTTCTGAGCTTTGTCCACAATTTTATTGCAGACAGTGCCTAAATTCCCAAAAAATGAAAAACTTTTATTTCGAAACAAAATTTTCAAAAAAAAAAATTTTTCCAAAAAAATTTTTTTTTTGGAATAACTTTAGGAAATTTACAAAACCAACACCCAATAATTTTTAACACGTTTACGTCGCTGCATTCCGTGATTTTACTGATCTCTCAGTCATTAAATTCAAAAAAAATTTTTTTTTTTTGAAAATTTTGTTTCGAAATAAAAGTTTTTCATTTTTTTGGAAATTTAGGCACTGTCTGCAATAAAATTGTGGACAAAGCTCAGGAAAAATGTTTGTTTTCATCTTGTTGAAGATTATGAGCTTTTCAGAGCAAAAAACGTGATCCTTTAATTTTTTTAAAAATTTGATCGCATGAAACAAAAATACGGCTGGTTGGATTAATCTGGCTCTCTGCAGGGTTTTTGTGGACATATCGAACTGTAAAATGCACAGTCAACATTATCGATTTCCACAATATTTTCGTTTCAGCGCTTGATTTTCCCAAAAACCACAAAAAGCCCTTTTTTTGTTGCATTTTTAAATTCATGTGACGATAGGAAAAAATTTTTTTTCTCCTCGACGGGCGGAAAGCGTCAACTTTCGTCCCGCTGTGCAAAACGAAGTTGCCGCTTTCCGCCTCCGTCGAGGAGAAAAATAGCATACACTCCTCGGGAAGTAAATAAGAAAGCCTCAGATCACATGTTTGTTGACCTCGGCTTCGCCTCGGCCAACAATTACATGTGATCTGAGACATTTCTTACTTTACTTCCCTCGATGTGTAATATACTATTTTCGAAAAAGCAATGGCTAATCGTTGAAGGGAATTTATTCAAGTTTTTAAAACCCACCATTAACTCTCTGTGCGATCATTGGTTTCTGAGATATCGATAATCAAAGACAAAAGAATCCTTTTCCATTTGAAGACCGATATCTCGGCGAAAAGTGGACGTATCAAGGTCCATAAAAAAAGCAATTAAAGCTGAATAATGAAGATATCCGATCCTTATAGTGGTTAAGCAAAAATAATTTTTTCCACGCCCAGAGACCAAAAAACAAAAATTTTTTAAATTTAAAAATTTTTTTGTTGCTGGTTTTTCTAAGATTACTCTAAAACCACTGACGCTAAAAAATTTTGAAGTTCTAATCCAAAAAGTAGATACTTGGAGCTACAATTTCCTTTTTTTTCTTTTCTTGTACGACCATTTCTCTCAAAGTTAGAGCCTGTTGAAAATTGCCTAAAAATTTAGAATTTTTTTTTGATCCTTTAATTTTTTCCATTAGTGTATTAAGAGTTGTTTGTTAATTGGAATTAGTATTCATGAGCTAGTGCCGCGTAGGCCATACATGTGTCTGTAATTACATTATTACACCGCAGAGTGCCGCGACAATATTAATTAATTATAAATAACAAAAAAAATCAAAAACAAAAGGAGAAAAATAAAATTCCATTTAACGCGTGACCACGTGTGCCTGGTAAATTGCCAGGGGACGTATCTCACTGCTGCGGATTGGGATCTGGTGAAAGCAGCCTGCTACGGATCGTCGAGAGCTGGACCATACTGACCTTCACGTCGGCGAACAGCAGAGGGTGAGTGGAAGTTTGTGTTGCGCTCATCGGTATTACTTTGAAACCTAGTATATTATTATTATTTTTTTTTTTTGTGTCTTACTATGGTTATTATTATTATTATTACTATTATTTTTTTTGTGTGATGTGTTTCACTGTTGACATTCGGATATACGACATTCTGTTAAGCCAGAGTCCTCGGGTGTTACGCGGTCGTCACGTGAGGGTGAAAAATTGGGTTTTTACGTTACCGCGAGTAGCATATTTGAGTAGCTTAATTTTTTTTCTTTCCTTTTTTTTTAAAATTGAAACGACATAATTACTAGTTTTTGGTGAGTGAGTCGTCCATACGATTAGCTACGTTGAGTATTTTTTTTTCTTTTTGTTGGTTTCTGTTTTTGATTATGGTGACCCGTTAGCACCGGAGTTACGGAATTCTTCTAATTTTTGGCTTAAGAGTGCTGTCACCGCGGGTACCTCCGTGTGTATTTATTTATCATTAATAGAAATATTTTTTTTTTCTCTTGTCTCCGATAGAGACTTAATTTTTTTAGGTTTAAGAGTGCTGTCACCGCGGGTACTTCCGCGCGTATTAATTTATCATTAATAGAAATAAATTTTTTTTTTTTTCTCTTTTCTACGATATAGACTCTCTTGGGTCTAGTTCTGGGCGAGTAATACGAACAAAGTTTACGCGAGTATTTCGGTAACTGTTGGGTGTATTTTTTTGAGTGTTAAAGCGTTAGCCGGACGACCTATTAGTCCTCGTATAATACGTTAAGTTGGTTGTGGTGGGCACGCGCAATTAATCCACGGGTATGACCGTATGTTATTGTGAATGAGGATGTGTGTGCTGTATGACCGGAATGCCGCCTAGTATGATCAATGGTGTGTACCACTGGAGTGAAACGCGATTAAGCTGTGATGATTGTATTCTCGATCTGCACACCTTGTTGTTGATTGAAATTAAATAAAACTAAAATTGGGTGATCATTACGGAGGCTTGATTCTTTTATTTAAGTATTTTCTCTTATTTTTTTTTTCTTCTCGTATTTAAGGCGTGTCTTTGTCCTGGCTAATTAACCTGCTGTTCACCACGCAGCTACTCCAACTTCTCCCACCCTCAAGAACTCTCGTTTTCCCCAGAATCCGCAATAAAAGCAAATTTCCGCGTCGCGAGTTTGGTAATTCCCCCGAAAGATTACCTGGCGTCCAACGTTGCACCGCAGGTAAGCCATACGGTTTTGCACTGAGAATTCCCACGGGTGAGATTCCCCGTGGAGAATATCCCGTGACAATATATATACATATATACTAGGGTGGCTCATTTGAAACGACTATTTTTTTTTTTTTGGTCCATTGACGGAATATTGTTCTAGACATAAAAAAAAAATTTTCCACAAAATTTGAGCCCTTAATTTTAATTTTAAGAACTCGCTAATCGAATTTGAAATTTTCCCATTCATTTAGCATGTAAAGTGGAGGTTTTTTTTTTTAATTATCTATAGCTCCGCTGCATTTCACGTTTTTTTACTGTCCATAGGCAGAAGTTATAGGCAAACCTTTATACTTCAAAAGTTCCTACAGTAAAATTTATGTGACAGGAACGGGGTCAGAGTTAAAAAATGTAAAAGTCAATTTTTATCGATTTTTGCGTATTTTTTGAGTTTTTCGTAGAAAATATTGTAGTTACCGAAAAAAGGTAAATGACAAAATTGTAGGAAATCAAATTTGCTACAAAAAAGGTCCTGTAAGCCAAGGCTGTAAAATCTGTTGTTTCTGAAATAAATTGAATTATACATATGAAAATTCAAGATATCTTTGCAGTATATGGTTTGTTAAATTAATAATTTAATTTTCATTTATTAAATGTTTTTTTTGAACATCATATTACTTTTTCATAAAAATATAACTTAAAAAAAATTTATCTATATGGGGCATTCCACGCCAAATCGGACGGTTTCAAAAATTGATTTTTCCGATTTTTTTCGATTTTTGGTATTTTTTAGTACCCCTCAAAAGAGGCTTCCCGGTAAATTTTGAGATCTTTTTGATTAATGGTTCAAAAAATATCGAATTTAAAAAAAAAACCGCTCTTTTTATGGTTTTTTGATCATAACTTTCGTAATAATGGTCGAAATTCAATGTTTTTTTATTCAAAATTTTCGTTTTGAGTTGGCCTTTTCAGACAAAAATGCATAACAAATATACAAAATGTTTTTGATCGAGATTTTTGAATTTTAAGTTTTCAACCGTGTTCCAAAATTTTATATAATTATTCGAAAAAGCGACGAAGCTATATTCACTAAGGAGTCCTCTAGTTCATAAAACAATCGTTAATGTAAAATTTTCGAAAGAACACGGAAATAATTAAAAACATTTGTGATGCAGTTTTGTCGCTTTTCCGAATAATTATATGAAATTTTGGAGCTCCTGTAATGATCTTAGCTGTATTGTATAGCAAATCTAATGTTTCTTTTGCTTCGAAATAGTTGCTTTTTAAAAAATAAAAGTATTTATTATAACAGCTTATAAATACACAGAAAAAACAGTTAACTTGGTTCAAGAAAAATATTGTCTTCCGAATTTTCTTTCTTGATTTAATAAAAGTAAAACACTTGATTCAAAAACTTTTTTTTGGTTCAAGACAGTAAATTCTCTTGCTCCAAAAAAATTTATTTTTGAAGTGAAATTGAAAATTTCTTGGTTTAAGAAAAAAAATTCTTGGCTAAAGAAAATAAGTCATCTCTTGCCAAAAAATCAATGTTTTGAACGAAAAAAAGTTTAACTTCGGCCAAAAAACTTTTTCTTGCCCCAAGAAAAAAATTTGTTATTCCAAAAAATCAAAGTTTTGAACGAAAAAAAGTTAACTTGGGGCAAGAAAAAATTTCTTGGCCCAAGGAAAAAATGTTCTTGCTTGAAAAAATCAACGTCTTGATTGAAAAAAAAAAAAAACCCTTGGGCCAAGAAAAGATCTCATGGCCCAAGAAAAAAATTCTCTTGCTCCAAAAAATAAATTGCTTAAGTGGAAATAAAAGTTGATTGGCCCACGAAAAAAAAATTTCTTGCTTCAAAAGTTTGCTTCTTCAATAAAGACTTGAAATTTTCTTAGTCAATAATGAATTCTCTCTCCGACGGGTTGACGTGTTAATTCTTTTTTTTTTTTTTTTTTATCTGAAACGTAATTTTTTGTTTTTTTTTTTTCCGAGCAAAATTATTCAAGACTTGATTTTCAAGTAAACTTTAATATTAAATATTAAAGTCATGATGTATTATAGGATATACTATAGTACAATTCAAAAGGGTACTTGTGGTTCTGTCAAATGACATAAAAGTACTCGAACAAAATCGTAATGAAATTTGGAATATAACACTTCTGAAATAAATGTCTTACCAGGGACACTACATGTCGTAGGCGCGATCTCGTGGCGAGCACCGAACTACTCCCGCTGCTGCTGTCTAGCACCAGTGACTTTCCCCTTCTCCATATCGATCTTTTCTCCCAAGAAATTTTTTCTCTTGGCTTAAGCAACTTTTATCATCTTGGTCGGAGAATACAAAAATACTTGCGTAAAAAAAATAGTACTTGTTCCGAGAAATTTTATTCTGTTTAACCAAAAAAATGCAATATTGCTACAAAAAATCAATGTATATTGCTCAAAAAAAAAGGTCTCTTACTTTAAGAAATGTAAACTCTTGAAACAAGTGAAAATTTTTTGATTTAAGCGTAAAAATATGTTGACGTGAGAAAAAAAATTTTGATTCAAGAAAAAAATTTGAAGATAATTGTTTACTTGGGGCAAGTAAATTTTTATTTTCCGAATCGATCAAAAAAAATTTCTTAAATCAAGAATATTTTCCTTGATTCAAGTTAACTGTTTTTTCTGTGTAGCATTAACTTTTACTTACTGCTTTTAAATCCCTACTCAGAACGAAAAAATATCGGAATCAATTTATAATATTCAAGAAAAACAAGTGTACAATGTCAAAAATCGGTACTGATAATAATTTATAGCAAAAAAAAAATTTTTTTTAATTTCGAAAAATCGAAAAAAAATAGTAATTATGGAAGGCCCACTACTGGACCGGGCTTAAAAGTTGCAGAATGGATAGAAGTTTAAGATAGGAAATTTTCAAGAAAATCGAAGGATACACCCTTTTTTAAAAACACGGTTGAATACTTAAAATTCAAAAATCTCGATCAAAAACATTTTGTATATTTGTTATGCATTTTTGTCTGAAAAGGCCAACTCAAAACGAAAATTTTGAATAAAAAAACATTGAATTTCGACCATTATTACGAAAGTTATGATCAAAAAACCATAAAAAGAGCGGTTTTTTTTTTAAATTCGATATTTTTTGAACCATTAATCAAAAAGATCTCAAAATTTACCGGGAAGCCTCTTTTGAGGGGTACTAAAAAATACCAAAAATCGAAAAAAATCGGAAAAATCAATTCTTGAAACCGTCCGATTTGGCGTGGAATGCCCCATATAGATAAATTTTTTTTAAGTTATATTTTTATGAAAAAGTAATATGATGTTCAAAAAAAACATTTAATAAATGAAAATTAAATTATTAATTTAACAAACCATATACTGCAAAGATATCTTGAATTTTCATATGTATAATTCAATTTATTTCAGAAACAACAGATTTTACAGCCTTGGCTTACAGGACCTTTTTTGTAGCAAATTTGATTTCCTACAATTTTGTCATTTACCTTTTTTCGGTAACTACAATATTTTCTACGAAAAACTCAAAAAATACGCAAAAATCGATAAAAATTGACTTTTACATTTTTTAACTCTGACCCCGTTCCTCTCACATAAATTTTACTGTAGGAACTTTTGAAGTATAAAGGTTTGCCTATAACTTCTGCCTATGGACAGTAAAAAAACGTGAAATGCAGCGGAGCTATAGATAATTAAAAAAAAAAACCTCCACTTTACATGCTAAATGAATGGGAAAATTTCAAATTCAATTAGCGAGTTCTTAAAATTAAAATTAAGGGCTCAAATTTTGTGGAAAATTTTTTTTTTATGTCTAGAACAATATTCCGTCAATGGACCAAAAAAAAAAAAATAGTCGTTTCAAATGAGCCACCCTAATATATACATATATAAATTTTCAACGAATGGTATTTTCGAACTGTACTCAACTAATTATGATAGGTTGTGACAAAATTCCTTGAAAAATCGACCATGAGGACAAATACAATACCTAGATTTTTTAAAAAATCTACCTAAAAAGGACTACATAGAAGTTATTTCACTGAGATAAAGAATTAAAAAAAATTACTTATTGTTGATATCAATAAGGAGTTAAACAACATTTGTGGAATAAATTTTAGCCTACAAACTCCGAAAATTCAAATTAAATAATTGACAAGAAGATTTTACTGAAATTCATTTAACTAATTTTGTTCAACTCTCAAGTTGTATCGACTGTAAGTAATTTTTTGTAACATTCGACATCTCTGCAAAATTGTTCTTTTTTCAATTAAATATTCAATTTTTTTCAATTAATTAATTAAATTTTAATACAGTTATGACAGTTTAAAGTCATCACATATTTTTTAAAAATGAGGAGCACTTTCTGAGAATGCCCTTAATAGCAAAAAAATGAGTGTGTGCGATAGGTAGAGGTGGTGGCTGGTATAAGAAAAACTAAATTCTTTGTCACACCAAAAAAAAAAAAAAAAAACAGTTTTTGTGCACACGCACCAAGAAGTCTATAACGAACTCTGCTTTCATTTTAAATCAGAAAAATTATTCATCACAATTTTCCAGTGAAGAGTGGCAACAGTATTTACTCACTTGGCTTGGTATTTTGATTTTGTTAATTACATTTCCCGAGTTTACAAATTTAAATTTGAGATTTTTTTTTAGACCATAAATAATAATCATAAAAAATTTTACTTTATAGATTAACGAATTTGTCGACTTTGATTTAACGGAAAAGCAAGTTAGAAAATAATATTTTTAATGTATTCATAGAAAACAAAAGCCCTGTTGTTTTTAGCTTTATCGTTCATTAATATACTTTTAAGTAACCTAGTTTTAAAAACTATAAGAATAATTAAAAAACGAATAAATAATTAGATTGAACTCAATGTATTTTATTTCTCTGACGCATCCCATTACATGCAGTGATATCAGTGAATGTACTTTCGAATATTAACGTGGAGGATAATATGACATGTAATTAGATGGAGTTGGATAATTTGGTGCGGTTGGATAAATAGATGGAGGTGGGAAATTATATGAAGGTGGATACTGTCCACAAGAATGGTTAGGATAAGGGTATTGATACGGCTGCATAGAAGCTGCATATTGTGGTGGTGGGTAACAAAAATATTGTTGGGTAGCCGGCGGCCAATAACAGACGTTTTAAGGTGGAACAGTAGATGCCGTTGATTGAGGCTGTTGTGTCACAGGTAGCAATGGAGGAGTTACGGACTGTAGCTCCGAAGTAGCAGCCACAGGTAACACTGCACTACTTTCGGATGTTTTCTTCGATGAAAATCCGTCAGGGACGTTTTGAGAATCGAGAAACTTCTCAAATCTATCCAAAAGATTATGTTGGTGGGTATTATTTTTACGCATTCGTCGTACCGATTTTACCATTTTCTTTGGAGCTTTCGGAACACAACCGGGAATTGATAGTAGCTGGTGATTATAAACCGAATGATGAGCTATCGACAGAACTGGCTGCAGCTGTTGATCAATTGCGCCTTGAGGGACTAACGGTGGCTGTTGATTACCTCCATCTTGAAGTTCTGGTGGTACTGGCGGCGGATTCAGGGCACCTCCACCTTGAGGGACTGGCAGCAGATTCAGAGTATCTCCACCCTAAGGTACTGGCGGCTGATTCAAAGCATCTCTACCTTGAGGTATTGGCGGTGGATTTAAAGCACCTCCACCTTGAGGTACTCGCGACGGCTGTCGACTACCTCTACCTCGACGTTTCGGTAGCTGAGGACCATTTGAAGGTCGAGGTTCAGCAAGTGGCGGTAAACTACTTTGACTGCTTCGGAGCTGACGATTACCTGCTGTCGATGACCTGTCACCGTGAGGTCGTCTTCCCCCGCCTGAAAAATGTTATAATTAGAATTTCGATTGATGAGAATTTTACTGTAATTCATGAAATATTTATAAACCGAATTTAAAAAATTTGTTGTCTATTAAATCACTTAACCGTTAAAATATTAATTTCAATAAATGAACTGCTTTCAACTTAGTATTCGTAGTATTCGCGAGTCAACTTAGTATTCTCAAGACATCCTAGTCAACTGTTACCAATAATTTTCCTCGTAGTATTTTTCAATATTTTAAGATCATTATCAATCAATTTTCGTCACTATTAATTTAATAGTTTCAATAAATAGCTATTGATTTCTATTGAACTAGTAAGTTTGAAATTACAATGTTTATATCTTTTTTGAATTTTTAAAAAATTAATTTTCATCCCTATTAGTTAACTATTTGGATGAATGAACATCATTCGCATCATTGATTTCAACGCACGTCTAACTTCAACCAATGAAAGATTTACAATATTTAAAATATTTAAAAATTACAAAAAGGTTTTTTTTTCAATTTACGTTAACATTTAATAAGTCAATAATTAATACTTGAAATAACTAGTACATTCTCAAAATTTACGTATGTAATAGAAATGCTTACGATTAATGATATTTACCTCTTTGCTTCAGTTTAAATAAATTCATTTTTTTTCTAACCTCTAATTTTTTATCGGTTATTACGCCGCACTCTACAAAAATATTTATAAAGTTGTGGTAAAAAAAATTAAATGGTTTAATTTTTATGTGTTTTGTTTTAATTATCAAATTTTATCTAATTATCCTGCTTTGTTTTAATGTGTATCAAAATTTTCCCTCGGAGAGAAGAGCTGACAACACAATGGCTTATAGTCTAGTCGACAAGTGGAAAATGGTCTAAAATAAAGATACTGCTCTTAAAATTAGGTGCGATAGCTCATTGGATCCGGAATGACGCCTAGAAAAATGTCCTAAAAGTGTGTATTAGCAGGTAAAAAAATTGCAAAAGTTATAAACAATTAAAGATGAAAAAAAGAAGGCATTTTGTTTTTTGCCAATATTTCATAAACTATTGATATTTAAGAAATCTAACAAAACGATTCTTAAAGAGGAGGAAATTTCCAATAAAAAACTCTTGCTCCCCGGATTTCTATCTCCATTATTTATAAGTTTAATTTAACGCTGAAAATGGGTCTCCGCGCGACATTTTTAGGTTGCGCGCGCGGCGTCAAAAGCGAGTACGACACATTGATTAATTTATTTAAGGTATTAAATATTTTTTTTCAAATTTGAAAAAATTATGGTGTATTCTGAACACTTTAAATAATTTATTCCCGTTGAAAATTTTACTTAAAGTTAATTTTTCAACAAGTTGAACAATTGTTAACTAACGAAATTTTCTCGAACTTATGTCTTCATTATAAATGAAAAAAAATGTTTAAATAATTGTCGTATAAATTTTTCGCTTTGTGGAGCCTTTCTTACATACATAACTCAACAAGATCACGCCATAAAAGTTTAAAAAATATTCATACTTTGTTTACAATAATTTTTCTACTTGAACAAAAACTAAAAAATCCAAGTAATGTTGTTAAAAAAATTTTTTTTTTCTTAATCATCATATTATCGTTTTATCATTGATACAAGACATTGATTACATTGCAGAAAAAATTGTTTTCACCATTTGTTAATAAATTTTTTATAAACAAAGTGATTACTTCAATATTTTTTCAAAATTTTTATTCACTAATGCAATATACAGCAAATATGATGATTTAAAAAAAAAAATTTTTCCTTAATAACAATTTTTGTTTGTTTATAATCGATTTTTTTATATTTATATTGTTTAAATAATTAGTTAGGAAATTATTTTGTATCTAAAAATCATGATTGACAGTCCTCTATAAAGTAACAAAAAAAAAAAATTTTTTTTTATCAACAATTCCATTGTTTATTAGCTTACCAATTTGTTATAAACAAACTTATAACTTTGTTATATTTTTTTTCTGAAATTTCTAAAATTAATAAAAACAACCACATATAACAAAGTATGGAAAAAATTTTTTTTCAATTTTTTATTCTAATTTTAAAAAATACGTGCTACAAAAGTTGCAGCGGCTGCTTCATTTGTCTACTAAAAAACTAATATAACTTTTAAACTATTAGAGATACAAAAATAAACATTTCAGACGATTTTATGAAGGACCAAACAATCTTTCAAATGAGCTATTAAAAAATTTGTTAGTTACCGCCAATCTATTGTTATGCACATTTGTTTATAAAAACTAATATTTTTTTCGATGTTTGTTGAAGATTTTTAGTAGCTTTTTTAATAGCTCATTTGAAAGATTGTTTGGCCCTTCATAAAATCGTCTAGAATGTTTATTTTTGTATCTCTAATAGTTTAAAAGTTATATTAGTTTTTTAGTAGACAAATGAAGCAGCCGCTGCAACTTTTGTATCACGTATTTTTTAAAATTACAATAAAAAATTGAAAAAAAATTTTTTCTATACTTTGTTATATGTGGTTGTTTTTGTTAATTTTAGAAATTTCAGAAAAAAAATATAACAAAGTTATAAATTTGTTTATAACAAATTGGTAAGCTAATAAACAATGGAATTGTTGATAAAAAAAAATTTTTTTTTTTGTTACTTTATAGAGGACTGTCAATCATGATTTTTAGATACAAAATAATTTCTTAACTGATTATTTAAACAATAGAAATATAAAAAAATCGATTATAAACAAATAAAAATTGTTATTAAGGAAAAATTTTTTTTTTAAATCATCATATTTGCTGTATATTGCATGAGTGAAAAACAATTTTGAATAAATATTGAAATAATCACTTTGTTTATAAAAAATTTATCAACAAATGGTGAAAACAATTTTTTCTGAAATGCAATTAATGTCTTGTATCAATGATAAAACGATAATATGATGATTAAGAAAATAAAAAATTTTTTAACAACATTACTTGAATTTTTTAGTTTTTGTTCAAGTAGAAAAATTATTGTAAACAAAATATGAATATTTTTTAAACTTTTATGGCGTGATCTTGTTGAGTTATGTATGTAAGAAAGGCTCCACAAAGCGAAAAATTTATACGACAATTATTTAAACTTTTTTTTTCATTTATAATGAAGACATACCCTCGCGGATTCGGGGTTACTGTGAAATCACAGTGAAATCACAGTGAAATCAATTTTACCGTAAGTTTACTGTGTATTGATGGTAATTTCATAGTGAATTCACAGTCGTTTTGTGCCATTTCGTCACTCTGGTTATATAGTAATTTTACAGTAATTTTATGGTAGTTCCATAGTGATTTCACTTGTTATTCTTTTGTAGGTTTAGAATAAAATTACCATACTTTCATGATAATTTTACTGTCGATCAGCTATCGATTTATGGTAACCCAACAATGGTAACACTGAGGCTTTATCATGGGTTCACAGTCAGTTTATCGTGATTTCACTACAAATTCACTGTGATTCCATAGTAATCTGATAGTGTTAACTCTGTGACTTTACAATAGTTTCACAGTCAGTTCATAGTAGTTTAACCATGAATTTACCGTGATCCCATGACAACCTAGTAGTATTAGCACTGTGACTCTATGATATTTTCACAGCAAATTATTCGCGTTTTCTCCATGATTTCACTCTACTTTGATAGTGATCTGATACGGTACATCTATCATTAATCCAATTTCAAAATCAAAATTTGAATTTTTAATGTCATTAATCGATAGAAATGGAATTGAAAAAAAAAATAATATTAATTATTTCATAAATGCTCCTATAATTGTTTGTAAGTTTAGCAAATATTTTGGCACATATGTATTTTATTTATTATAAATTTAGCTATTTTAGGAATTTCCGAGCGAAACTTTATCTGTAATTATCTAATTTAGTTAATTTTAAAAAAACCTTAAGACGGTAAAATTCTTCAGAATTATAAAAAAAAATAAATAAATAAAAAAATTGAATAACTTTTTTTTTAAAACTGTATAAATTGAAATTAAACTACTGCAAAAAATAAAGAGAACATCATTTAGATTAATATTTCAATAGTAAATATTTATTATTTATCATAATTTAGAATAAAATATTCTTCAGTTCAGAAAACTTGATGATTTACAAATGAAGGCAAACATTTTTTTTTTTATGAATATCGTATTCTTTTAATTTTATAGTATTTAATAAAATAATTTTTCTTATAACTTAGTCTTGAGTATATATAGTATTGAATAGCATCAAGTAACAGATTAAATATTTAGTTCCGAATCCGTGTGGTGGCCGAGTGGGCTAAAGTACATGACTTAAGCTGCTCTTCAATCGAAGGGTCGGCAGTTCGAGTCCCATCGTACGTTAAAAAAAAACAAAATTCCTTCATTACCGAGGGTAAAAAATAGCATTTAATTCTCCAGAGGAATTACATGAAGTCATACAAAGGGATAATAAATAATTTTTTTAAACAAGAAAAATTATTTATTGAAAAACCAAGATTAGGATTATTGTTGCTATTATAATATTATTATTAATTTTATTATTATTATCTTTGAATCAATAAATATAGGATCTCAATATTGCCCCTAAATCTCGATGAAAACTAAGCAGATCCAGGATTAAATGATTAAGAAATCACAGTAATATTACTGTCAATTCACAGCGATATTATTGTGATTTCACGAAGAATCTATAGTAAGACTGCTGTGAAATCACTGTATGATCACGGTATTATTACTGAGAAAGCATGACTGAAGCACTGCAAATCCAGCATAAACTGATAGTGAAATCACTGTAAATACACAGTGAGACTACTGTCAACTTACAGCTATACTACTGTAAATTGACTGTTATGCTATTGTGATTCTACTATGAATCGATGGTGAAATCATCATAAAATTACCATCGGATGATAATTATCACACAGTAAGCAAATGGCACAAAGTTACAGTGATTTCACTGTCATTTCACTATGGGTTCACTATCTTTCCACTATGATTTCACCGAAATTTCACCATGATTTCGGAGTAATCCCGAGTCCGCGAGGGTAAGTTCGAGAAAATTTCGTTAGTTAACAATTGTTCAACTTGTTAAAAAATTAACTTTAAGTAAAATTCCCAATGGGAATAAATTACTTAAAGTGTTCAGAATAAACCATAATTTTTTCAAATTTGAAAAAAAATATTTAATACCTTAAATAAATTAATCAATGTGTTGTACTCGCTTTTGAAGCCGCGCGCGCAACCTAAAAATGTCACGTGGAGACCCATTTTCAGCGTTAAATTAAAATTATAAATAATGGAGATAGAAATCTGGGGAGTTAGAGTTTTTTATTGGAAATTTCCTCCTCTTTAAGAATCGTTTTGTTAGATTTCTTAAATATCAATAGTTTATGAAATATTGGCAAAAAACAAAATGCCTTCTTTTTTTCATCTTTAATTGTTTATAACTTTTGCAATTTTTTTACCTGCTAATACACACTTTTAGGACATTTTTTTAGGCGTCATTCCGGATCCAATGAGCTATCGCACCTAATTTTAAGAGCAGTATCTCTATTTTGGACCATTTTCCACTTGTCGACTAGACTATAAGCCATTGTGTTGTCAGCTCTTCTCTCCGAGGGAAAATTTTGATTCGCATTAAAACAAAGCAGGATAATTAGATAAAATTTGATAATTAAAACAAAAAACAACACAAAAAAATTAAACCATTTAATTTTTTTTCCCACAACTTTATAAATATTTTTGTAAAGTGCGGCGTAATAACCGATAAAAAATTAGAGGTTAGAAAAAAAATGAATTTATCTTTCAACGCACTTATTCGAATTTCTCCGACGAATTGATTACTGATTGTCAATTAGAAAAAATTGACGTTGTAACTCCAGGTCTCGTTGCTGCTCTCGATCGAACAAAAACGAGTAATAGAAGCGCGACATTTATTTTCGCCGCAGCTGCTAGTAGTTTTGGAGTGAAGTTTGATAACTCAATGATAAGCCACAGTACTATTCGCAGAAAAAGAATAAAAATGCGTGAAAACTTCGCTTTAGAATTAAAAGAAACTCTTAAAGTAGCAGATCATTTAATCGTCCATTGGGATGGTAAGGTACTTCCTGAAGATACCGGGATAAAAACTGTTGATCGATTACCAATAGTTGTAACTGGACTAGACACCGAACATTTGTTAGGAGTTTCTTAGATTGATAAAGGTACAGGAATCAATCAAGCAAGGGCAGTACTTGAAGCTTTAGGCGATTGGAATTTAGAAGACCGCGTAAGAGGAATGTGTTTTGATACGGCTTCGGTGAATACTGGTAATGATAATGTTCTTGATTTAATTTTTTTCACAAGATCATATAATTTAAGCTGCCTCATGTGATTTAAAAGTTAAATAAATTGTCATTGTGTTTTCAAATGTATGAAAAACGGTTCGTGTGCTCAGTTAGAAAAGTTCTTAGAAAGAAGGCTTCTCCATTTAGCTTGCCGTCATCATGTACTTGAGATCATTCTCAGGAATGTTTTTGAAGTTTCATGGCCGGTAACAAATGGACCCGAGGTTGCTATTTTTAAACGATTTCAGAAAAAGTGGGATGAAATTGATCAAGCAAATTATAAAATTGGTTTGCAGGATGATGTAGTAGTTGAAATTTTAAATGAAAAAATTGAAGGGCAAGCATTATATATTAAATCAATTACAGGTAATGTGTAAATACTAAAATACTGCTGATGTTAATTCACTTGTTTCAGTATTCATTTCATTATTATTATCTATTTTTCACAGGTCTTTCATCCTAGAGACGATAACCATGAACTTTTAGAGTTAGGATACATTTTCTTAGGTGGTACACGACCTAATGGAATCATGTTTAAGCTTCCTGGAGCCATGCATCATGCTAGATGACTTTCAAAAGCCATCTACTGTCTTAAAATTTTCATGTTTCAAAACCAATTTTCCTCGTCTAATAAAGACATCAAAAGTATCCGTGATATTTCAATTTTTGTTGTAAATTTTTATATAAAATCTTGGTTCGAGTCGTCTTCTGCTATCAATGCTCCACAAAATGATTTAAATTTAATGCAATCTCTTATTGAATATAGAAATGTCCAAATCTCTGTTGCTAATGCTGCTCTTGATAAATTAAAATCACATCTTTGGTATTTATCGAAAGAATTAGCTAGTTTATCTTTTTTCGATGCAAGAATACCAGTAGAAACAAAGCTAAAAGTGGTAAATGCTATCAAACAGCAAAAAAGTATTGAAAAAAATAAAATAAAATTTGAGTTAGGAGTAAATGATTTAAATACAATGATTGAAAAAGATCTAAGTTATTTCGTTAATACGGAATCTCTTTTTATTTTTGAGCAATTTGGACTATCATATGATTTCCTTAATCTTCATCCAGATGCCTGGGAAGATAATAAAAATTTTATTAAATGTAAAAAAATATTTAATAGTTTACAAGTCGTCAACGACGTAGCAGAGCGGGGTGTAGCACTGATAACCAGTTACAACCGTTGCTGACAAGAAACAAAGAAAAAAGCAGTATTTACTCCAACTTGTCCAACATCATAGACAACAAAATCCAAATTGTACTAAGACATCACTCAATGATAGTGTGACGTCACGACGTCGTATTCTTGCTGTCAATCAATTTATTAAAAATCGTACATGCTATGCCATCTGGCTATGCATAAATTAATTAATTAGCAAATGACTTCCAGCCATTATTACGGCTGATGATTTTTAAATTTGAAAATTCAAATTATTGATTATGAAATATTGTTATTTAATAAATATAAATAAATATGATAATAAAATATCAAATGATGAAAAATAAATGTTTATAAAATTTGAATATAAATTCAAATTATTATATTTTATAATTAATAATAAAAATTGAAATGAATAAGTAAAGAAATAATGAAATAGTGAAATGATAAAAATTTATGAATGTGAAATATGAAATGATGAAAAGAAATAATGAAATGAAAATGAAATTATATAAATGAATAAATAATGAAAATAATTAAATAAGTATGAAATGAAAATAATGAAATTATTATTATAAAAAAAAATATATATGAAATGAATTTTGAAATATCGTTGAGAGATAAAGATATTTGTTGTTAAAAAAAAGAAATAAAATTAATTATTAATGATATGTTTATTAATAAAGAAATGAAATAAAAAATAAATATGAAATGAAATTATGAAATGATATAATAAAATATAATTAAATAATAATTATTAATAAACAAGTTATTAATAATTAAAAATGAAATAAATTAAAAATGTTTAAATAAATAAAAGAATATATTGCAATAAAAGAAAAAATAAGAATCAATAAATATTGATTTATGAATTCGACTCCAATGCTTTATGCGATGTTGCTAACTGCATTGGAAGTCATGAAAAATATATATATAAATAATAATTATAAAAAAATATTGATTCAATTATGACCAATGAAATAATTGGTATAATTAAATAATTATTGGAAGGGATGTTACTACCTGGTAACAGCTCTTCTGGAACTCGAAAAAGATTGAAGTTTCCTAAGTGAGCTCATTCGTCATTGACGAAATTTTAATTATTTAAAGGCAAAGTCCTTAATTTTATTAAATCATTAATAATGGTGATTTAATTGTTTATAAACTGAATTATTAAAATATAATTCAAAAGTTTTTTTAAAATAATTGTTGAATTATTCAAAAGTAGTAATTCATTTAATTAATAAATAATTTTGATAAACATTCCATCGATTATCAAATCTAATTTGAATTATTTAAATATAATTCATTTAATAAATAAAATTCAATATTGATAAAATTACATCAATTATCAAGGGTTGAGAAGGAAGAATAAATAATAATAAATCAAATAAATAATTGTTGATAATAATAATAATCATCAAATAGATCAAGGTAACAATTTAATTAAATAAATAATTAATAATAAATTTAAATAATAAATTGATTGTTTAAATAAATTAAATAACAAGTGAAATCGAGAGCTAAATCATTTTATAAAGCGTTAAAAATTGTAAACCGCATTTAATTGTCTAAATCAAATTTAATTTTGTTTTGTAATAATTTTTAAATAATTGTTTTGATTTAAATAAATTTGGAAGTTGTTTTAATTTTGCTTTTATTATTTCACTAAATTAATTAAATTTTATTTTACTTAATTTTTAATAATTTTAATTATCTCTTAGACAACGAACCGTAAGTATTTTTATTTTAATTTAATTTATAATAAACAGTCATCCTTATAGCTCCGTCCCAGTTATTTCGCTCGGCGAAGGCTAAACAGGAGCACAACTCTTAATATGTGTTATTTTGACGTAACAATAGCAAATAAATAAATTATCATTAAAAAATAACTAATTGAAAATATATTTTTCCTTAATTGTTACTTCCTAACTCATGTTATTTTAAATAATCATCAAATAATAATCATCATAACAACAATACATTTTCTACGGTAGGTACTTCTAAGTACTTAATTTTTTTATTGAATATCCGATTTAATAAACTGTCTATTAAGTGATTTTTTCCTAAAAATTTAAAATCTACGTACGAAAGCTGACAAGTGCAACTGATAAAAGTGAGTACTGCCGCCTAGCGGACGTTTCATGAACAATTTTAAATATTTTTGAATCATTAAAAAGTACTTTTGGAACAATTTATTACGAAAAACTTAGAACAAATCATGTAAATAAAAAATTATTTCAATTATTTTTCTATAGCAATGAAATCTTTCGATTTAAAATGACTTTATTTAATCTTCTAATTAAGGTAATCGAACTTTGTTATAGAGATTTGGAAAGCTTAAAAAACCAGCTTTCTGAATATGCAATAGTTATTTTGAAAACATAAAAATGAATAGATGTAATTTCAGTTTAAATGAAAAAACGAAAATCCCCATGTTAAATGAATGGGAAATTAAAATTAAAATAGCGACTTCTTAGAGTTGAGCTACAGAGCCTTTCTTTTAGGAGGATATTTTTCTCGATATTCACTAACGTTTTAGGGGGTAAGAGCCAAAAAAAAAATTAACTTTTTTTTTTGAAGCACCCTAATATATATGGGGCATTCCATGCCAAATCACCGAGGTTTCGGCCCGACCCCCTTCGATTTCGCTGAAAATTTTTTATCATTTTCTACCCTACCAAAGACATTTTCCTGAATTTTTTCAGATTTTTTTACCCAACCCAAAAAAAGTTACGAAATTTTGAAAAAAAACGCTCTTTTTTTTCAAATTGCTGTAACTTTGACACAAATTGACCTTTTGGCACTTTCTTTTTTGAAAATTTTTGTTTTTAATTGTAGTTTTCAGAAAAAAATACAAAAAATTTTTTGGAAGTCAAGATATATAAAATATTTCAGTTTTTTCAATAAACCCGTAATTTTTTCGAAGTCGGAAACCTTCGATTCTCAATTTTTTTGTCTCAAAAAAAACTTCAACCAAGACAGTATTTAACCCCGCCATTCCCATTTTGTGCCGACTTTCCTTTATATTTTTTTTTTTCGATTGAAATTAAAAAAATTTCTAAATTTGGCTTATTTTTATGACTTTGCGCTGAAGTTTCACTGGATTGTTTTTAAAAGCTCAGAAGTTGAATAAAATTGGACCAAAACAACCGTAAAGTGTATTAGGGGCAAGGATTGATTTTTTCGGAATTCCCAATTTTTAAATACAGTGAAACCTAAACCTACAATTAACCTTCTCAATAAGACAATATATAGATAAACTGAGAAAAATATCGATAGCCCGAACTGAGAATCGAACGTAGACCATACCTATACCTAAATCTACAATTAACCTTCTCAATAAGACAATTTATAGATAAACTGAGAAAAATATCGATAGCCCGAACTGAGAATCGAACCTAGACCATGTCGGTATCGCGCCGATCGCTCTACCAGTTGAGATATCCGGTACTATACTATATTCCGTTCAATTTGATCTAAAATTGTCTATAAGGCTATCGATATTTTTCTCAGTTTATCTATAAATTGTCTTATTGGGAAGGTTAATTGTAGGTTTAGGTTTCACTGTATTTAAAAATTGGGAATTTTCTTCCGAAAAAATCAATCCTTGCCCCTAATACACTTTACGGTCGTTTTTGTCCAATTTCATTCAACTTCTGAGCTTTTAAAAACAATCCAAAGAAACTTCAGCGCAAAGTCATAAAAATAAGCCAAATTTAGAAATTTTTTTAATTTCAATCGAAAAAAAAAAAATATAAAGGAAAGTCGGCACAAAATGGGAATGGCGGGGTTAAATACTGTCTTGGTTGAAGTTTTTTTTGAGACAAAAAAATTGAGAATTTAAGGTTTCCAACTTCGCCAAAATTACGGTTTTATTGAAAAAACTGAAATATTTTATATATCTTGACTTCCGAAAAATCTTTTGTATTTTTTTCTGAAAACTACGATTAAAAACAAAAATTTTCAAAAAAAATAAGTGCCAAAAGGTCAATTTGTGTCAAAGTTACAGCAATTTGAAAAAAAAAAGAGCGTTTTTTTTCATAATTTCGTAACTTTTTTTGGGTTGGGTAAAAAAATCTGAAAAAATTCAGGAAAATGTCTTTGGTAGGGTAGAAAATGATAAAAAATTTTCAGCAAAATCGAAGGGGGTCGGGCCGAAACCTCGGTGATTTGGCATGGAATGCCCCATGTATATATATGAGATACTCTGACGTCATTACATATATCGAGAAAAAAATTCATGGTTGCTGAACTCAAGTAACCGTGATATACCAATGTACTGATTCATATAAAACACTTACGTATATATATATGTATATATATATATGTATATATATATATGTGTATATATATATATATATATATATATATATATATATATATATATATATATATATATATATAAATGTATATATTTTTATAAGTAGTAGCCTTGACCGTTCGATTGAAATTTAAATAGATTACTATTTGGCTACATTTCCTTTATTGCTAATTATTTCCACGCAGTGTTGACGGTCCTCTTTTTTTTCAATTTTTTAATTACTTTTATTTCCCATTGAATTACAAATTTAAATTTATAAACGTCATTCAAATCAACATTTTTTAATCATCTTCCTATCTAACTCATGAAATTATCAATCCAGTACTTACGACGTTGATAGTTTCTTTCAGGACATTTCGATCGATTACTTTCATTACCATTCAATAATTAGTAAAAATAAATTAACTAATCTCTGCCGCAGTATTTCATTAACATACACGTAAAAAAAAGCTGGAGTTGAATTTACCACACCAAACTAGTAAAAATTGTACTACACTTTGTGGTCGCCGCATTGACAACTGTAGTAACATAAGCCACAGTGTGCGTGATATTTTACTACTATAGGAGTTCTGCTTACGACTGTAATGTGTTACAACTTTGTAGGCTCCACAACTACTCAATGTAGTATAAAATACTTATTTTGTGATTTTGAAAACCACACAATTTTATATGAATTGGTATCTGTAACTATTTTTGGAGTTTACAATACCAGACTACTTGTACAATCTACTCCAATGTGTGGTAAAATGATGGAAAGAAGAAAATAACAGCGCCACCTACAACTTTTTTACTCCACTCTGTGGTTATACTTCGACTTGTGTCAGTATAGTTTATATTATAAATAATAATATATGGGTCATTCCATGTCAAATCGACAAATTTTTTACCCGACCCCCTTCGATTTTGCTCAAAGTTTTCTATCTTTTTCTACACCCTAAAATACATTTTAAGGAATTATTTCAGATTTTTTTACCCAACCCAATGAATGTTACGATTTTTTGAAAAAAACCGCTCTTTTTTTTTGGACAATAACCACTCAAAATTTTATTTTTCAACTTCTGAAGTTTTACGAGGAAGCTATTAAAATTTCATAATAAAGTCACATAAAATAAACCAAATTCAAAAAAATTTTTTTTTTAATTAAAAAAAAAAAAATTAGAAGCAATCGTCGACACATCTTGAAACTAGTGCAGGTTTTTGCAGAGTTAGTTGAAGTTTTCTTTGAGTAAAAAAAAAAAAAAATAAAAGGGGTCGGACTTCGCGGAAATGACGGTTATTTCGAAAAAACCCAAATATTTCATAGATCCGGATTTCTGAAATTTTTTTCGTAATTTTATTTAAAATTACAATAAAAAACAATAATTTTCAATTTGGTGTGGTCCCAATCGGTCAATTTTTGAAAAAGTTCTAGCGATTTAAAAAAAAGAGCGGTTTTTTTTTCAAAAAATCGTAACATTCTTTGGGTTGGGTAAAAAAATCTGAAATAATTCCTAAAGAGCTATTTTAGGGGGTAGATAAAGATAGAAAACTTTGAGCAAAATCAAAGGGGGTCGGGTAAAAAATTTGTCGATTTGACATGGAATGACCCATATATAATTAAAAGTAATTGTATATACAATTAAATATCGAGGAGTGCAATAATAATATATATACTTAAAAATAGTAATATATATAATTAAAAATGAGTGACACTTTTGTTATAAATAAACTCAATGATTTTAATGCAATTTTCAAAATTATTGCTTATTGAGTAATTGTTATTTATTGGAATTATAACTTTTAAATCGATATTTTTTATATTTTCTATTAATAAAAATTACTACGTAATTACTCTAAGTTTATGCTTATACGGGAATTCATAGATTATAGATATATTTTTATAATTATCCTTATCAAGTATTGATAAGAAGTAGGCTTTTATAATTTGATTCCTTATTATTTTAAGTTATTCATCAATAAATTAATTTTTATATCATTTCAATTTGATAAACTGTAAGTCCGAAGAATGTAAGATAAATTTTTACATTATTTTCAATATCATAAAAGCTAATGATCGTTAACTAACAGATATTTATTTAATACATTAGGAATAAAATATATTCAACTATGTTGTGGAGTGAAATGAACCACAGTAGTTATTTAATGCAAGTTCTTATTACTACTTACTGTAGTAAATGGTACTACAAGTTGGGTACCACAGTATACTAGTAACTGTTACTAAACTTGCAGTTATCCTATATATTACTAGTCAGTGTAGTAGATGGAACTCCATTTGTAGTAAATTTAACTACAGATTTTTTTACGTCTATCAAATTAGCAGAAAAATTCAATTTTTCTGATTATCTTTCTGTCTTTCTCCTGATATGTTATTAAAAGGACTGCAGTCCATGCTGTAGTCAAGAAAACAATTTTTTTTTTGACACTTATTCTCCTTTTTGGTTAATAGGGGGTCTTACTTTTTTCTTTCTCGCACCCAAGTAAGCGAACGGTATTATTTTTGTTGTACTAATACAGTAATCAGGAACTTTGGCTGAGTTTTTTTCTTAAACAATTGTTTAAACGAATATTATCATAAAGTAAGAGCGCACTCTGGTAGATTAAACAGTAGTGCATAAATGTGCAGTCTGTAGTTTATATTTCGAGATTTTGTTTCCGAGAAAAACTCAACCGAAAATACCCAATAACCCTTTTTAACCCCTTCAACTCAACAAGTTAAAATGCAATATTGATAAAAAAATCTAAATTTGTTGAAACGTGCATTTATCAAGTGATAAAAAACGATTAAGAAATACTTAAAATAACATTTAATGGATGTATTTTTTTATAAGTAGTAGAAAAAATTTGTCAAATTACTCTTCACTATTTCACACAAGAATTGAAATAAAATATTTATAGAACGTTAAAATAAAGAAACATGAAAATAAAAAAACATTTAAAAAATAGTATATAAAATTTTCAGTGCCTAAGTGGAACAAACAAAAATGTTCAGTTTTTGTTGAATTTCAGTGACCAATTGTTTACCTAATTATTAATTGTTGAGGTAAATTTAAAGTCCAAAATTTTTTTGTCTGTCGCTTGGGTAGATTAATAAAAAACAAAGAAATGGAATTACTTACGTTTCTCGGCAGGAAAATTTTCGTGACAGAGGTCGAGATCTCTTTGGTGGTCTTTTATTATTTTTCTTACTCGTAATAACGGGATCACTAACATTATTTTCATCACTAATCATTTTTTTAATTGTATGAAGCATTAAAATATTAATTATCCCAGCACTAACTCACTGTATAATTTTAAAAAGGCCATTCGGCAGCCGAAATGGAAGTAGATTTCTCATTAATTAATTTTTTTCACTGTTCAAATAAAAGTTGATAATGAAATAAAATTGTTTTTGACATGTTCTTGGAAATTCTCGAGATGATAAAACAAAAAATTATAAGTATCATGCCAAAAATTGAAGCTAACTGAATGAGCTTCAGAAGAATTTTTGATGATAATGCACTATGTAACGGGGTGACCTGGTGTACAACTGCCAGGTCAGCAAAAATTAAATTTCGCGCCCTTCTTTATCTGCGCACCCGCCCTTGCGTCGAATTTGGTTTAACGGCGCAAAGGTAGGGGTAAACTGGACACCTCGTTGCCAGACGACACAACCGAAAATTAATTATCATCAACTTGTCGAACTGAGCGGTCGCTCAAATCTTTCTTTTGTATCAGAACGTTACCACAGTTTATTATTCAGGCAGACGCCACTAGCCACAAGTGTAATTTCTTTTCCCCAACACATATACGTTCAACTTCAAGTTTCGTTGGAAAGAAAGATCCTGTTTTTCACCAAGATGACCAGCACTGTGAAACATCTGGGACAGGTCGATGTGAGTTCTTCAAGATAAAGGTTTTTGGGAATTTTCGAATATTACGGTTTGTCAAACACGTGGAGGAGATCCCCTCATTTATTTTATCGTCTTTCATTCTAAATTCTTTTTTATTTATTCGCATTATTTTCTGTGCATGCGGTAATTTATCATCAATAAATTTTATTTGTCAGGATTTTCTCTCGACATTATCGAATTACTTTACTAGTTTAAATTGAATAAAAGACCCGTAAATTATTGTTACAATTAAATTTATTGAGAAAATTTATATTAATAAAGGTGGAACTTGTATCCCGGAGAAACGGAAGTGGCGCATGCGCAGTGGAATTTTTCGCGAAACTTCTAATTTATTAATTATAAATTACGAATTAAATTAAACATTAAGTGTATATATTTAATAATTAATTATTTATTAATAATAAAAGAGCTGGAGTTATATTTATAATCATTCGTCATATTATTTTAACAACCTTTCCCCTATTCCAAATCGAGTTGCGTACTCCGCTACGTCAGACATTTCAGAACCCAAAAATTTCAAACACCCAAGTTACTATCGGAGGATTGTCCGAACTTCCTAGTACGGGGAAGCAAGGACAAACTCTTACAATGGCGCGCAACGTTTAGTTGCAAATGTCTGATAGATTTGGATAGTGGTAAAATTAAAAAAAGTTAAAATTAAAAAATTAAAATTAAAGAAGTTAAAATTAAAAAATTAAAATTTGAAAATTAAAAATTTGAAAATTTTTCAAGGGAAATTACTCTCCTAAAAACGTTTTTGACAAATAAGGATCAAATCCTCAATTAATTAAAATTCACTACACATATCTGGAACATATGAAATAATAATCTTGCCATATAGATCAACTCATAAATTGGTCGGAAATTGCTGATAGTTTGCATAGAAATTCATAATAGGAATTGTCACATAAATTTGGTCGTGAAATTTCGTTTATAAAATCTAGAGGAAAAGCGCGGGAAAAATAATACCGTCTAGCTTGTATGACTCATTTCTCGGCCGGAAATAAAAATAAATTGACGCTACAGGATAAGAATTAAGCTTAAAATTCTGGATTCTATGATAAAATTTTAATGATAAATTTTAACGTGAAAATTTACTATCGCTTAAACTGAAATTCTAAAAGAAATAAATTATTTGCTGAAATAAACTTTGTAATAAATATTTAAGTAAATTCAACTAATAATCCTGTAGTGTAATTTATAGATAGAAATAAAATTGAATATACCGGATAGATAAATAAAAGCAAAATACATAAAGTTCGTAACGGATTACAATAATTATATTTATAATAAGCCGAAATAAATAAAGTCTCAGGACTTAGGCTTAATAAACAAAATCGAGAGTGTCATTAAGGGATTATCCTTTTGTTGAGAATCGGTACAATTTTCTTTTGCTTAAATTAATAATCTTTTATTGTGAGAAAGTGATTAGTGTTCATATTGTGCGAGTGACATATAAACCTGAAGATCAACAAGATGTCAAGTACCAATCAAAATAGCAAACGCTTGCTGAGTTCGAATAGCCAAAGAGATGACGACATACAGATTATGGTGACACCACCACCAAGAGTCACACATTCACCACCAGCACCGTCGACAACAAGAGCAGTAACGTCGACAAGAGTAACAACGGCTACAACAACAAGGCCCACTACTACGGTGACTAGCTCCGGAATACACCCGATAACGTCGTCTACTGGGGTTATTCCTACACCCAACAACACGGGTAATATGAATGCATTAAATAATACGATTTTGAATACCAATTCAAATCAACTCTCCAATTCAAATTCAAATTCGAATTCACATTCAAATGAAACCCCAAATTTAATTGTTATCCCAAATTCAAATTTAAATTCAATAGAAAACCGACACAATCAAAATCAAAATTTAAATGCAAATCAGATTCCAAATTCAAATTTAAATCAAAATCTAAATTCAAATTTAAATCAAAATCGAAATTTAAATTTAAATCAAAATCGAAATCAAAATTTTAATTTAAATTCAAATAGTCAAAGTCCAGAAAATTTGAATATGAATTCGAATTCGAATCAGAATAATTCAAATCGGAGAGAGAATTTAGACGGAAACCAATTGTCAATAAGAAGTTTATTATCAAATCCGATCCTCAACCAGGGAAATCACCCTATAAATGAAGATACTAATCGTGTTCAGGCCGTGTTGGTCCCAGGTTCCGCTTCTTTACCTGGCCCTGCTCCAGTACCGGTCCCAACAGGTGGTGAACCGACTATGACAATGAGCGAGGTCATGAACCTTCTTCAACGGTTCTCATTGAATAATCAAACTGGGGCTGCTCCTTCTGTACCTCAAACTGTTCACCAGATGGCCAACAGTTTTGGTGACGGAGGGTGTCGTACAGCCATACCCGCTCCTCAATGTCAAAATATAATGAACGATCCTCGTAATTATGAAAACAACCTTCCAAATGAGGTTTTTCTGGAGGATCACATTGACACAACTTCTCGAAATTGTAATAATAATAATTTTAATAATAGGTTTACGGGAAACTCCATGTATGGCCAATTAAGTCGGGAAAATGGCCCCGAAACATTCTCGCCACGAGAATATAACAATCAAGATGAAAGGAAATGGCGCGATATTAGGCAACACCTCAAGCTGTGGACATTGAGATATCCACAGGCAGATTTATCCGCAAATGGATTTATCGCTGCAGTCGAGGCCAGAATGTATCGAGAAGGTTGGGCAGAATCTGACGCAACCCGAATAATGAGTTACCTATTGGAAGGTAGAGCTGCTCAGTGGTTTGACACCAATTTCCTACGCTAGACTGATTACCAACATTTCAAAAGGGAATTCCTTTGTGTCTTTGGCACATCTAAAACCGACACTCAAGTGCTGATGGAAATAGTACACATGAAGCCAGCTGAGGGTGAATCCATGGTGGATTTCACCTTCAGAATGCAACAATAATATTTTGAAATGCGCTAACCTCCATCTGAGCAAGAACAGATTACCTGCATTCAAAATCACTTACCAAGTGAATTGAGAGTGTTGGTATTCGCAAGATCAGTCCATGATTATGACTCCTTTTTGACGGTTCTACATGAAGCCACACAGTCAATGGAAGAGAGTAAGCGATTGTTCAGATCATCATCCTCTGAAACTTTCAATAAATCAGTACCAAAGCCCAAGGAGAAATCCAGGTTCCTAGCTCTTCAGGAATTGGCTGGTACTGAAATTTGTATAGATACTGGGTCGATAAAACAACCTCTAGTCATCGAGGCGGTTAAAGAAAATCCAACTGGTGGTTTTGTTGTTTGTGCTTCAGTGGGTAGTTGAACTACCTCCAAACCTCAATTTTTGTTGAGTACAGGGGAAGCCCCCCAACAATATTTTGTTCCACCTTTGAACCAACAACCTTCTCAATCTACGATAAACTATCCATATTCTTATCACCAGAATCCTGCGGCCAGAAACAATTACTCGAGACCAAGTTTCAGTCAAGGGACTCGCAATAATTCTTTAAGACCTCAGGTCAATCCTAATATATTCTCCTGCCATAACTGCGGTCAGAATGGCCACAGGTTCAGGGAATGTATTAACCCGAGAGTTGATATATGCACATATTGCAACAAAATTGGTCATCTCAGACAGGATTGCTTTGCAATCCAAGGTTTCCCGCCTGGAAATGGATCTCGAAATCCTAATAATTTCCAGCGTCAAAATTTAATGAGACCTAATAATAATAATAATGTTTCTGCCAATAATAATAATAATTTTAACAATCGTCCGCGAAATAATAATTACAATAATAATAATTTTGATCGTAATCCGGGACAATTAATTCAACAAAATTTCCCAGCTTTACCGAGTAGTAATAATAAGAATAATTTGAATAATAATAATGATCAGAATGTTCATTTAAACGGGCCACGCCCTTTTCCTGGTGGTTCCCCAGGAGAAGGGGCGTAAAAAGTTCGGGAATCCGGAAAAGGAAACGAAAGATGAGTCCAGGGAGTATGAGAAGGTATCAAAGATTTAAAATGAGATTTTTAGCTGAGGATGGCGATGATATTCACGTCACTTAGGTTGATAAAAATTTGTTCGGTGGGGTTGGCGTTGATTTTCACGCCCCCCAATATAATGAAATTGTTGTAGAAGGGGTTGGCGATGACTTTCACGCCCCCCAAACTGTTGAAGCTGTAAATATTAATAATATATGGGTTGACGATGATATTCACGTCCCCAGTGTACAAAATGGTGTTGATAATGAGGTTGGCATTGATACTCACGTCCCTCAAAAGGGTAAAAATTTAAGTTCCAGGGCAGACGATGATAATCACGTCCCCTGTTGTTTAGAAATGAAGGACTCATCAAACGTGGAAAAATTTTCCGTAGTTAAACGTTCAAAAAGTTTCTTTGAAAATAAAACAGATATAAATAAGCGTGGTAAAGCTGGTAAAGTTAAGGCCCAGCCGATTGTAAATAATATGAATAATTTTATTGAAACGAGTTCTGTTATTGAACAGGCTCCTGTAAATAATAATTTTAGTAGTAGTGATAATTTTGATGCTGATAAAAATCAGCTTTGTGTAAATAATTTTAGTAATTTTAATGGAAATGATAATCCAGAATCCTCAGAAACTTGTTTTAATAGTTTTTGTAATTTATTTGAAAACGTTAATGGTTTTAGTGTTTTTGAGGATTTACCTATTTTAATTAATGACGAGGTACATCTGGGGGAAGTCTTAGGTGAAGAAGAACGGTCCCCAGATGACCATACTGTGCCAGAGACCTTCAAGTCTACTGGATTAAAATTAAATTATTCTGATCTTTGAAGTATTAATAATTTATCATCTACAGAGAGTTCAGTGGTGGTTAAAAATTCAATAAAATTATTTGAAGATACGCCGATAAGTGCACATGATATCGAAATTTCTCCAGTCGGTACCGATGAAAATGAAGAACCAAGTGCTATCAATATCGAGGGCACGCCTTATTTGTGTGGATTGGAACCATTAACAGATCCAGAAGAACCTGATGAACCGTGGGAGGATGAACTAGACTCAGGATTGGAGTCTGATCTTGAAGAAGAACAAGCCTCCAGTGTACCAACGTCACCTGAGACTTCTCGAGCTGGTTTCCTGCCTGGAATATTAAGAGGTAAACACCTACCCTCTCACATCATTAATAAAATTGCTTCTCGTTCTAGATTTTTATCTGGCACTGGCTCTCGTCCGCCAGCAATAACAGCCAGAATACCAGTGTCTGTCTGGGTGTTTGGGATCCAGCTGAACGGGATAATTGATACGGGCAGCGAGAGGTCATACATAAACTCGGCTGTGTACAATAAAATATGTCAATTTAGTTCAGGAGAACTACAAGAGGATGACACACAGCGTCGAGGAGTTCTTCTGGCCAACCACACAGCGTGCAAGACAATAGGTGGTGCACCTTTTATAATTCAAATTGGTTCTGTCGCTGGAGAACAGTATCTCAGCGTCATGGAAGATTTAAGCCATTCAATTGTTTTGGGTATGGATTTGCTTTACAGTTTGGCGTTAAAATCAATTGTGCTAATCAAACATGGAGATTTGATGGCACGAAAGAATTCTATCAGTTTCAGAAAATTAATTGCAACGAACAGCGTGCCTGATGTCAGGTATTAACCTCTAGTCAAGAGGCTGACTTCGATAAATTTCTCAAGATAGAATTGGAAAAATTTCAACTACTCCCGAAACAAGGCTTAACTAATTTGGTACAACATAAGATAGTTCTTCAACACGGCGTTAAACCTATACAGGTGCGTCCGTATAGGAAAAGTCCTGTAATAACTGCTGAACTCAAGCAAATTGACGAGCTGCTGGAGAAGGGTTACATACGTCCAAGTAATAGTTTTTGGTCATGTTCACCAGTAATGGTCCATAAGGCGAACGGAGACTGGCGATTCTGTGTCGATTATCGGCCCATTAATCGATGGACAGTTTTACCTGCGCACCCACTACCAAACATGCTCAGGATATTGAGTGCTTTGCACGGAGCTGTCATCCCAACCACGATGGATCTAACCGAAGCCTTTCATCAGATTTTAATGGCGGAAGATTCCATTTCTTTAACTGCCTTCTCAGTTGAAGGACGCGGACAGTACGAATGGGTAAGAATGCCATATGGTTTATCTGGAGCACCATCTACATTCCAGAAAGCCATGGATAAGCTTCGAGACCGTTTTATACATCTTATACATGAAAAGAATTTACCTCGAGCTTGGATCGATAAGGTCTTTGCCTATTTGGATGATTGGGTCATCATCAGTGCAATATACGAAGAGCATAAGCAGATACTTTTACTCGTTTTTGAAGTATTCCGTGAAGCTGGCTTATTAATCAATCCAAAGAAGTGTAAGTTTGCCAGATCCGAGGTAAAGTTCCTGGGTTTCATTGTGGACAGCGAGGGCTTACGCCCGGATCCTGAAAAAATCGCTCCGATCATAAAATTACCTCGTCCAACTAGTCGGAAGCAAGTACGAAGATTTTGTGGACTCGTTAATTGGTATCATCGCCATTTGCAGAACGTAGCCAAAGTTCAGGGACCACTCAATAAACTTTGCAGTGTCAATTCAGAGTGGAAATGGGGACCAGAAGAAGAAGGGGCTTTCCAGAAGCTCAAACAAGCACTTATCGAGGCCAAACCTTTAGCAATACCAAACCCAGGGCTGCCATATGTCTTGTATACAGACGCGAGTGACACCGGATTGGGGGCATTCCTTTTGCAGAAGGATCCAGAAACGGATAAGGAATGTCTGATCATTTGTTTGAGTCGTCCGCTACGGGGTGCAGAGACCCGCTATACTACAACTGAAAAGGAGTGTTTGGCAGTTGTCTGGGCTGTACGTAAGCTGAGATGTTACCTTGAAGGAGCACCTTTCACCGTGGTCACTGATCACGCTTCCCTCAAGTGGTTACATACTTTAAGAGATCCCAATAGTCGTCTCGCAAGGTGGGCAATGGAGTTGCTGTCCTACCAGATTACTGTAGAGCATCGTTATGGACACGAAAATGAGGGACCAGATGCCCTATCACGTTTGTATGAGGATGACAGCCCTGTTGAATGGTCGGAAGTACTAAAGGAAGTTAAAACTGAAGGTATTATTTTCAAGAATATCCAATCAAAAGATTGATACGATATTAAGAAATTAAACGTGCTGAAACATCCTGAGAATTTTATAGAGTGGAGAATTGCAGATGACAAATTACAGTATTTTAAGCCTGATTACTTAAAAGAGTTTATAGAGGATCAAGATGCCTGGAAGATTGTGTTACGCGACCATGAAGTAACCGAAATATTGAAAAATAATCATCATGTACCTGACGCTGGACATTTGGGTCGGGAAAAAATGTACCAGCGCATTAAAACCAAGTATTACTGGCCCGGCATGTATAAAGATGTCGCTGACTACGTCGAAACCTGTGAAACGTGCAAGAAGGTTAAATACAAACAGACTTCTTCACAAGGGCCCATGAGAACACGACAGCCCATTGAGCCATGGGGAATTTTAGCTGCCGATGTCACAGGACCTTTTCCTCGTTCAAAAAATGGCTATCAGTACATCTTAATTGTTCACGACTTGTATACCCGTTTTATTGAAGTCTTTCGGTTACGCAAACAAACTGGCAAGAACATTAAAAAATGTTTTTATCGCGCGTTTTCTCGTTGGGGTTATCTCATGTTTTTGGTTACTGATAACGGTACTGAATTTATTAACCAATTGGTTAAAGATTTTTTATTTGAAACTGGTGTGAAGCTGACAACTACCGCTGTCGCTCACCCTCAGGGTAATCCTGTCGAACGGATAAACAGGACCCTAAAACCAATGATTCGGGCTTTTATTGATAAAAATCGGACATCTTGGGATGAACACTTAGGTGAGTTACAACTCGCATACAATAGTTCATACCATGCATCACTCAAGATGTCTCCTTATTATCTGGTACACGGTAAAGAGCCCAGGTTATCGGGAAAAATTACTAACCTCGAGATTGACGACTTAGAGCTCGAAAATCTAGCTTGGCGCGCGCGAGTAAATCGTTTAGACCAGCTGCGATATAAGCTTGAGGATATCATGAGAAAAGAGAGCGAGAAACAGGCTCGATATCATGATAGCGGCATTAAGGATCTTCCTACTCTTAAGATAGGAGATCAAGTTCATTATTCTAATAGAAAACTCAGTAAAAAAGTAGATAAATATAGCGTGAGTTTAGCATGTAAATTTTTGGGACCCGCTATAGTTGATCAGATAATTAGTCCATTAATTGTGATTTTAAAAGACGATAAAGGGAAAATCCTTGGCAAACATTATGTTCCAGATCTCAAAATTCCGCGAAGGAGTTTGAGGTCAAAATAAACTATTTATGTTTTCTGAAATGAAAGAACAACCTAATCCAACCAAGGCCTATCCAAAATTAATTTTTCCTGACCTAACGTCAGTCTGGTGACGGGGGTTGTAACGGGGTGACCTGGTGTATGACTGCCAGGTCAGCAAAAATTAAATTTCGCGCCCTTCTTTATCTGCGCACCCGCCCTTGCGTCGAATTTGGTTTAACGGCACGAAGGTAGGGGTAAACTGGACACCTCGTTGCCAGACGACACAACCGAAAATTAATTATCATCAACTTGTCGAACTGAGCGGTCGCTCAAATCTTTCTTTTGTATCAGAACGTTACCACAGTTTATTATTCAGACAGACGCCACTAGCCACAAGTGTAATATCTTTTCCCCAACACATATACGTTTAACTTCAAGTTTCGTTGGAAGGAAAGATCCTGTTTTTCACCAAGATGACCAGCACTGTGAAACATCTGGGACAGGTCGATGTAAGTTCTTCAAGATAAAGGTTTTTGGGAATTTTCTAATTTTACGGTTTGTCAAACACGTGGAGGAGATCCCCTCATTTATTTTATCGTCTTTTATTCTAAATTCTTTTTTATTTATTCGCATTATTTTCTGTGCATGCGGTAATTTATCATCAATAAATTTTATTTGTCAGGATTTTCTCTCGATATTATCGAATTTCTTTACTAGTTTAAATTGAATAAAAGACTTGAAATTATTGTTACAATTAAATTTATTGAGAAAATTTATATTAATAAAGTTGGGACTTGTATCCCGGAGAAACGGAAGTGGCGCATGCGCAGTGGAATTTTTCGCGAAACTTCTAATTTATTAATTATAAATTACGAATTAAATTAAACATTAAGTGTATATATTTAATAATTAATTATTTATTAATAATAAAAGAGCTGGAGTTATATTTATAATCATTTGTCATATTATTTTAACAACCTTTCCCCTATTCCAAATCGAGCTGCGTACTCCGCTACGTCAGACATTTCAGAACCCAAAAATTTCAAACACCCAAGTTACTATCGGAGGATTGTCCAAACTTCCTAGTACGGGGAAGCAAGGACAAACCCTTACAACTTAATGCTTTGATTTGACGTTATTTGAAGATACCTATGCATATATTCAAACTATCGGACCAATGGTATTCCGGACCCTATTCGAAAAATTATGATAGATTATGGTTTTAATGCTCGAAAATTCTACCATAAGGACAAAGGCGATAATTTGCTTTCAATAAAATCTACTAATAAAATATTTTAAGATGAAAATGTGATTGTGATATATCAAAGTGTCATACTTGAAATTAGTACTAATATTTGAAATAAAAATCCTATTAGAATATCAAACGACGAGTAGATATGGAGAATATTATCATCATAACCAATGTTAATCTTGTTATTGATATATCATATCATTTATACACTGTCGATAAAACAAAATTGTATATACCCACTGAATTGAGATGTTTGGATTTTATAAGTGTCACACTGCGATTACATGAATTTAAGTAGCTCCATGAATGTACTAAGAAGTAGGAGAACCAATGCAATAGCAAAATTTCAATAAATGAATGGTAAAATAAGTAATTTTAGTGGTCTAGGCATATGTATAGGCATGAAAATTAAAGCTTATTTGAAGAGCTTTCAGATGAATTTGATATAAAGTCGATAAGTTATCACATTCAAAAGATATTGAAGGAAGAATAAGTAAAAATATGAATTTTTGACATTTTTGAAATTTTTAAATGCTATAACTTCTAAACTAATCGACCGATTGAGCTCATTTTCAAACTCGAACATGGTAGTTACGCATAAAATACGTATACTATGTTTCAAGGTGATCGGTTTGAAATTGTGGCTATAATCAAAGTGAAAACCTGCATAAAATTAGCTTTTATAATATTTTGAAAATGTTCAAAACCATTTATCTATTAGAAAAAATGGTCAAATCAATGAGCTGTATAATCAAAATTGTAGGCAATCGAACGAGCTTCCACATAGAACAAACGAAAATAAGCTATCTTTTTCCGTTCAAAAGTTACATCTAGTTAAAGCGGCAAACAAATTTTTTTTGAAAATTTTACAAAATTTAAATTGACCATAACTTCTAAACTTATTGGCCGAATTGGCTCATCTTCGAACTTATCCAAGGTAATCGTCCATAGAATAACTTTACTCAGTTTCATTAAGATCGGTGTAGAATTGCGGACGCTATCGTTGGAGAACGGCGCGTTATATTGTATATATATATATATATATATATATATATATATATATATATATATATATATATATATATATATATATATATACATATATAAACTTTTGAACTGAATGTATTTCCTGACTCAGCTCGCCGAGCTGAGTTTGGAGGTAGTAAAATTTTTCGAAAATTCCATCATGAGGACAAATACAATAGTTAGATTTTTATGAAATCTACTAAAAAGCACCATTCACAATAGTTTGACATGAATTAAATGTTGTTAGATATTGAATAAATAGTTTGTAATACTTGGTTATATTAAACGTTTCGGCTTTATGGCGAAAAAAAACACGACTGACATAAATTTCTCAAAACGATACGACGTATGTAATATATGTCATGCCTGCCGTAACAATAGATATGTTAAAGTGGCGGCAAAAAATAGTAAAAATAATGCCCGCTCGCAGCGCGGTCCACGGAAAAAAAAATATTGTGTTTATCGCTCACTAACGGAGAGCGACAAGTGTATGGTGATTAGTTCTAAATTGTATTGCTACTACCACAATAAATATATCACTATGATATATCACTATGATATATCAATATGAATGAAACACTAGATACTTATAATAATGATCCTACGGATTGTGCATATACTTAAATGTATAGTGATCGTCAGTTAACGTATCCATATCGTACCAAAACGGATCGTGATTATCGCGATCTACTTCTCAAGCGCCACCACTCATAACCAAATTATTAAACTTTATAATGCATATCTTGCAAATTATACAGTGTTTATTTATAAAATTATTAATTATTTAAAGCGCACACAACGACAATGAAAAAATACTAATTATATATCTAATGCAAGAATTTCGGTTTTTTATCTATTAATTTTTTAATTTTTCTTTGAAACAAAGAAAAGACTGTAAAATTTACATCAATTCATTACGTATATTCTATTACTTTACATTTCTTGATATTAAATAATAATTTTTTATTGCACCTATTAGAATTATTAATATGTGATTATTAATGACAGCTAAAAATAAAATTGTAATGAAGTTAAAGTTATAAATTTATCTATTTTAACCTCAAATTAGTTATAATAACAAAACGGATCGTTACTATAGCGAAACGATCTTATGATTTCGGGATCCGCCTGGATCGTGATAATCACGATCCGATAGACCAGCACTTTCCGTATACAACGGATACCCAACCGAGGAGAGTGAATATCACGATACCGTTGAGTGATGAGCGCAATATTTTTTTCTCCGTGTCTTTTGTTTACTGTAGCAAGTTATAGTAGTTAGAAATAGCACAGAATATTTATATTTTATCAACAAAATGATGTTTTTAACAATTTTCTTATCTTTTAAAAATAACCCCCTTCAAATATTTTTCTCCTTATATTTAAACGGTATCATAAAAATCATATTCCAAATATCAAATAAATATTCCAAATACATATATTAAAAATATTTCGTCACAATATGTAACAAAATTAGGAGAAAATAAAATAAAAGTTTTACGATAAAACATAATTGAAGTATTCAAAAAAATATATTTATATTACTGTGTAATATTTATTTAAAATATTCCAAAAGAATAAAAAAAAAAATTTGAAAATTAAAAAAAAATGTCAGTAACTCACAATTCCTCAGTAGCTTTATAGAAAATTAAATAGCTATTAAAAAATTAAAGGTCAGTTTTTTAAATGGGTGGTTTTCCTTTTATTCAGGTTTAAATTGTTATTACTGATCTGTCCATATATACTTTCAGTATAGAGATCTACTAACAAAACTAATATTAATCCTGGATTTTAAAAAAACCAAGATTGAAATGAACTACCCCTGATTTCTTAAAATTTAATCTTAACAATAATTAAAACGAAGTGTCTATTTCGACTCTACCGTACACGGTTCTGCACCGTACGGTCCCAAACCATATACGGTTCCATACCGTACGGTCCCAAACCGTGTACGGTTCCGCACCGTACGGTTCCGCACCGTACGGTTCCGCACCGTACGGTTCCGCACCGTACGGTTCCAAACCGTGTACGGTTCCACGCTGTACAGTCACAAAACTCTTATGAAGCCATCGACATTTCATATCCTGATTTATCTGTGCCTGCTGCTGATAGTGTTGATAATGAATAATAAAAAAAAAAATAATAATAATAATAATAATGATAATTACTCTTAGAAGAGTAAACCCACTAATTGAACTTCCGAAGGAGTAGTTTAAGAGGGTCATCACTGTCATCAGGAATGCTGAGCAGTAAAAACTGCTCAGTACACACATGAACAAGTCCAGGCATAGCGTGTTCTTTGAACACGTTCGTGATCATTGCTTGTGCACCCAGCTAACTTTTTCCTTCTTAAGTTAGCTGGCCTGATGCCTGAAACTAAAGGCTATATTTTTGCCTGCTAAAATGTCGTAATCAACACTCTCGAATACTGTGCTAAAGTGCTCCAGATGCCGCTACCCGACACATTGTGTAAGATGCGTAAGCAACATCGAGAGACGCTTATGCATCTTTTGTCAGCATGTTCTGTACTAGCAAAAAATGCATACATTCAGCGTCATAATGGTGCTCTACGAGTACTTTATTACCATCTTAGACACACGCACGGTATCGATAAGACACCAGTGCTGCCTTATCTGCCGGGAGATATTCCACAAGTTGTTAAAATGACCGTTGCCACATTTATTGGAACTTGCTATTCGCAACAACTCGGAAAATTGACCATAATAAACCTGATATTGTGCTCTTCGATAAAACCGCTCGTGACGTTTATGTCATCGAGTTTTCAGCACCTGCTGAATATAACATCACGGTTGAAGAAGGGCACAAACACGAGATATATCAGGATATCCTGTTTGAAATTGGCAAACTTTAACCAGGGTACCGTGTCAAACTTGTCGTACTCATTGATGGCGTCTTAAGAGGGATGGAACAGTCTTTTGTGTCTGCGTTGGCTAGAATACCAACTTGTTCAGCGCCAGTTGAGTTTCGGGCATCGTGGATGGAGAAGGCTGTCATCCTCAGATTCCTTCGTCTTCTAAGGCAACAAAACTCGGCCTGTTGCACATGCTGACCATCTTGTTGATAGAGCAGCGCAGCAGTAACGATTTGGCGCTCAGGCGTGACCCTTGACAGAGTCTGACTACCAGGGATGAGAATGTAAAACAAACCAAAAATAATAACTAACCTTTTTAAGATTTTCTAAGCAGGATTTTGCATCTCCATTGACGTATTGGAATCGTTAATTGAAATATTCAAACTATTCTCCATCTCAGTATCAGAGATTCCACTCTTACCTTGGTCATCATCCCGTGAATTCGCAAGAGCATAAGAACTAGGTTAAGACAAACCTAAGTTACCACAAAAAAAAAATCCGAAAAACGGTTGACCTTGCGGACCAGCCTCGAAACTTCCTGCTATTTTCAAGCTCATGGAGCTCAAAAGCATCGTCGATGTATATCCAAACTTTTTGAGCTCAAAAATACCTGTAAATACATTGGTATTTTAATCCCTCTTGAGCTCGAAAAAATGACGTTTCGTATTAATCACCGAGAATTAGAGAAGTTGAAAATAATTAATAATGATCAATTTCCAAAGTTTTGCCTACAAATACGCTTAATAAATTCAATATTTTTGGACAGAAATTAATAAACGATCATGATATTTCTTGTAAGATGAAAAGTTAAGTAAACTTTGAATTAAACCTGCAAGTTCATCTCTGAATATAATGGTTCCGCGAGTACATATCGGCAGACAAAATAACCGCAACAAAATATCCTGGACGAAATAACTTCACGAAAAAATATCCTTGGGCAAAATAACTGCACGGAGAAATATTCGAGGAGAAAATATCCGCGGACAAAATATCCTAAAAAAAATTTATTAAATACTATTAATGGTCTAGAAGTGAGCTCTACTTACTTTTTGCCATAAAAGTACTTGTAAGGATTATTTTTCCGGTTATTTTGTTGCGCAGATATTTCGTCGTGAGGATGTTTTGTCAGTGGATATTTTTTCGAGTGGTTATTTTGTCGCGGTTATTTTGTCTTCGGATATTTTGTTACAGAACCCTCTTCAGCGAATAATCCGGGTTCGACGATTGAGGCAGTATTCGATACAGCTTATAGAGCTTTAGAGCTGATTAGATTTTAGGAATCTAGAACTGATTAAAATGCGTCGATTGCCACCTTACTCGTCTCAATCGGTTAATTCGTTCTAGAGATATCGACGGAGAAAAAAAATGGTAACAAAAGGTTTTTTGCGAATATCTTTAAAACGACCGCACTTATCATTTCCAAAATTTAATTAGCTCGAAAACTTAATAAAACGCGCTGATTACTACAGTGAACATCAAAATCCTTCAATTAGTTTAAAAGATATTGACGACGAAGAGTTGAAAGAATAACATTTTATGTCATTTTCCCCGGATCAATCATGATATAATGTACTGTAATGTTTTTGAATTTGAAAAGCTCATAAGAAAACAACGGTATCCAAGAGTATTTTCGAGCTCGAAAATGTATTCACAACAATGTTTTCGAGCTTCTAGAGCTCTAGGAGCTCGAAAACAGCGGGAAATTTTGGGGGCTGGCCTACGGGACCAACCAATGCCCAGATTTTTGTCGGAAATTTACTACTCTAAAAAAAGATCTCTTATGTTTTTTTGATAAGCCTAACCATTTAAAAAATATTTAAGCTTCTAGTTGAAAGAAAACTTTCACAAAACAACTTGAAATTTCGCTCTACTCTAGCGGTTTTACCGCGACGATGAAAACACGGTCAAACCACGGTGGTTTGCAGTAATTTCCACGGTGAGACCATGGTGGTCTTACGGTGGCCTCACAGTATTTTCGCGTCGATTTTTTTGCGTTTTCACTGTGGTAGTTCGGTATTTCCTCATTGTTTTCACGATGATTTTTTAGTTTCTTCACCATTAATATATTTTTTTCTTATAGTTTCCAAACCTCTGTCAATCATATTTTCTTATTTTCTCAGTACTTTTGCTAATTATCTTTTCTAAAGTGTATTGTTAAATTATTAAAATGAATAAAGCTTATAATTTTAAGTTATCTTATCAATATAAGTACACAGAAAAAGAAATTTCTTTGCGCAAAAAAGTTACACTCACCCCAATAAAATTTTTACATAATGAATTAAAAACAAAAATTTTCTTGGGGCGAGAAATAATTTTCTCAATTAAAGAAAAAATTTTTTTAGGCGAAAACAGAATGTTTTTGCGCCAAAAAATTTTTCTAGTCCTAACGTAAATTTTATTTTTATTCTATAATGCAAAATTTGATATAATTGAGTTCTAGCAAATTCTATTTAATAGCGATTTCTGAGTAAATATGCTGTGCAGGTGTGGGAATCACTATATTTTGTATTATAAATTTTAGACACACTGTAAAAAATCCGGAATGAATCCGGAGTGAATTCGGATTGAAATTAAATCCGAATTCACTCCGCATTCACTCCACCACTCGTAGTTCCGGAGTTTGAAAAAAAAATCACTCCGCATGCGGAGTGAATTGGGGGTTTTTTTAGAGGAGTGACGCGGATTTTATTTCACTCCCAAATCACTCTGGTCCGGAGTTTTAATACTTAAATAAATTTATATATTAAACTGCTAAACAATGTGTGTGTGTGTGTGTGTGTGTGTGTGTGTGTGTGTGCGTGTGTGTGGGTTTGTGTGTGTGCAGGTGTTTGTGTGCGTGTGTACAAATGTGTGCGTGTGTGCAAATGTGTGCAAGTGTGTGCGTGTGTGCGTGTGTGCAAATGTGTGCGTGCGTGTGTGTGCGAGTGCGCGTGTGTGTCTGAATATGTGTGTGCGTATCAGCTGATCAATAATGTAATACGCGAGTTTATACTTCGATTTTATTGAGTGGAGCAATTTTTTATAAATAATAATCTCAAAACTCCGCTCCGGAGTGAATTTCACTCCGGAGGGATTAAATTAATAAAAAATTATCTACTCCGCGAAAACTCCCCTGCGGAGTGAATTTCACTCCGAGGAGAGTGAATAATTAAAAATTCATTCACTCCGAATTTAATCCGCATTCACTCCGCGAATTTTTTACAGTGTACGACTAAATAATCTAACATTATTCGAAAAAAATGATTTTACAATGATTCATGAATCTTATATAGTTTATGAAATTTTTCGAAACACCATGGAAACACTCTTTAAATGCAATGGAAATGCGGTCGGAATACAGTGGCGCGACTGCACAAAAAATACCGTGATTTCATTGCATTACAACCACGTTTCCACAGTCGTTCCATGGTGTTTTAACGGTGTTTTTACTGTGAGCTCACCGTGGCACTACCACCGCAAGGGTAATGCTGTAAAAAATTCTTCATATTTCGAGCGCGAATATCTCTAAAATGGTTAGGTGGTTAAAAGACTTTTTTTGTAGGGCGGTAACATTTCGACAAAAAACATGTTAAGAGCCTGGGTACATATCCCTTTGCTGAATTTTAAACGAAAAACATTATTTTCAAATATATCGAATTTTGAGATTCGATATCATCTGAATGTTTGGCTTTACGAAAAAAAGCTTAAGATACCTTTTTTGAAAAGCGATAAATTTCCTACAAAAAACTTGATAGCGTTTAATTGTATGTCTATGTGTTAGAATGTAATAAAATTTCAAACTAAAATGCCAATTTTTTTAAACAAATCAATCTTTGACCCTCTACTATATCTCTTTAACGATTGGATTTACGAAAAAAAACGTAAGAAACTTTTTTTGAAGAGCGGTAAATTTCCTACAAAAATGATTATTAGTTATAGCTGTACACTCATTTTTGATCAAGTAATAAAATTTTTTTCATTGTACTAAAATAGGAAAGTATCATTACTTAGGCAGGGTTGAATAGCATTGAAATAGTCTTTTATTTTTTTTTATTATTTTTGGATCCCAAATAAATGATTTTAATCATGGCCAAGTGAAAAAATTTTATTTGGGAAATAATGTGCAGCCTAGTGTGTATGTATGTAAACTCTTTACAACTTTTTAACTGAAAATTTGATTTGGATGGTTATCGTGGCAATCAAAAGAGCTTTTTAGTTATCAATGTTCCTATAAATTTTACATTTTATAAAATTTTATAAAATTTCATAAAGTAAGATCTGAGCAAGGAACGTAATAAATAAATGTAATTTTATAAAATTGTATGACATTTTATAAAATTGTATAAAATATAACAAAATTTTATAAAGTTTTACACAATTGTATAAAATTATATAAAATTTTATACAATTTTATAAGAGTGTACAGCGAAATTTTATGGAATTTCGTATAATTTTATCTAACTTTATCAAAGGCCCTAGGGGTATATTTTCGTATAAAATTATTTTATAGATAAATGTTATTTTAGTGAAATAATTAAGTAGATTATAATTATAATTTTTCTTAATTATTGTTATGATAAATAATTTTAATATTATCACAATTATTTCAGTCTTAATATTTTCAATAAATTATTTACTTTTAAAATTTATCATTACTTTCAATTATTTTTCCACCCAATTTTATCAATAAAAATTTATTTCAAAATTCACCGTTTTTCAAAAATTTTTTTCGACAGATTCTTTTTCCAAAATAATTTTTTTCAATCTCCACGCCACACTACTTTAAAATTTACTAGTGTCCACGCCACACTTATTTACCATTTACTTATCACGCGACTTTTATTCATAAATTATTTCCTCAACCACTCTTACAATTAATTACGGGGTTTTTCATAAGTTGGGCGCCAAATATAACAGGGCTAAGCTGTTACTCTGGTCGTCCTTACTAAGGGCGCCACTGGAAGTAATAACGGCCTCCCAGAGCCGGATCTTTGATCGTCAGGGTCGGTGTAATTTTTATTTAATTGTAAGAGAAGGATGAGGAAGGATAATTTATAAATAAATTGATATAATTTTATCTTTCCAATTCTTATACCTTTTTATTTAATTAAACCTTTTAACCTTTTTCTTATAAACTTTATACCTTTTAAATCTTATAAATCCTTTAACCGTTATAAACCTTATAACCTTTTATAAACCTTATTTTATATAAACCCTTTATTTTATCCTTTATTATAAACCTTTTTATTTTAACCTTATTATATAAACCATATTTTATTAATGACCCGCAATATTTATTTAACCAAATTTAATAACCCGCAATAATAAAATATAGCCGTTACCTTTGGCTTTAACACACACTCTCTCAATATAACAATAATAATTAACCCGCAATTATTTATTTCTTTAACTCACACACTCATTTACTCAGTCCCCTGGACTATAATCTACACACACACAATTTTATATATTTTCTAACCAAATGGCTTCCCGCCATAGACTAGTTCTCCCACCACAACTTTTACACTTTAATAAATAATTAATTAATTAAGTATTTAAATTTTAGAGATTAATTCAATTAATTAATTATCTGGTTTTAATTCCTCCCTTAATTCTTTTACATATTTTATTTTCCGTTCTAATAATTTTATGAGTCGGTCACCTTTTCTCAACTTTTACTCTTATCTCCTTCCTCCAGTCTTTAACTATTTTATTCACGCGTTAATTTCCTAAATTTCCTTTTCCCGTTTATCCACTTATTTACTTCACTCAATTCATTTATTTATTTCATTAATTATTTTATTTATATTAATTTTCTTAATTAATAATTTTACTTGTCACGACCGGTGACCTTGACGACAGAATTTATCCTCAATTTTCCCGAGACACTCTTTTACTTTAATAAATGTAATTTTCTTAAGTCTGTTTTATTTTGGATAATTTACTTCAATAATTAATTAATAATTTTCTCGACTAGAATATGGACTAGACCCGATAACTTCCGGTGCGTGGGTTACACGATCTACCCGGAAAGTTCTAGAATATTTCCGGCGAACTGCCTGGAAATATTTTCCTACGCAATAGCTCCGGCAACCTGCCTGGAGTCAATTAATTTAATTAATTTATATATTTTGATTCTAGCCAATTTCTTAATTTTTATTTCTCAGGTTAATTTCGACGCGACGATACCTGATATATGACTAAATATTTAATAAATTTTTCCGGCTTTCGGCCTGGAATAAATTTATATAAATACCTGTACGCAATTTAATTTTCCGCTGTTTTCCGTCCTCGTCGTTTTCGTCTGGTATCTGGTCCTGGGTCCTTATGTAATTCTTTTGTCTCCTCCTCAGTGTTTCCGTCTCGCTTTGTCCAGTCTTTGTCTCCTCACTCTCTTTCTCTCGCCAAAACTCGCGTTCTCTCCTTCACCTGCTTTTCAATTAAAATCAGTAATCTTTCAAAATAATTACCGGCTATCTGCCTGGTAATTGTTAATAAATTTGAACAATTTATCGCTTGGTTCCACACTATGTACCAAGTCCCAAAATTAATTAATTACCTTTATAATTGAAATGGCGTCCGTTGAACTCAATTTTCTGCGTCTCTCCGTGTGGTCGTTCCGGTAACAAGTGTCGTCTCGCTTCCGTCTTCCCGATTATAATATCCTACCCCCCGCATGGCTTCGGGAATCTTCGGACTTCCGACACTCCTACTTAATTCTAATTGGGGACTGACAGACGAGCCTCCAATTTCCACTCCCCGGTCGACTAGTCGCAACCTACCCGGATAACCCTGGGTGGTATTCAACTATACCGACAGTGCGAACAATAGATTTTATTTAAATTAAATTTTTCGCGGTAAATTCAATTTTTACCCCGTTCCACCACGTTAAAAAATCGTCCCCTAGACGTTAAACCTTATTAATTTGTCCCCTGGACATTAACCTTAATAATTATTATTAAAATACCGTCCCCTGGACGTTGAACCTTAATACCAATTAATAAATTTTGTCCCCTGGACATTAACTAAAATTTTCCTTAAACAATTAAAACATCCCCTGGATGTATAACCAATCTAATCTTAACATGTCCACTGGACCTAAATCACAGACACAGTTTTCTTTATTCTAATTTGACTCTATAACTAAGTGACTCTACTCATTAACTTTCTCACTCAATTTTTCAACACTTCATAATTTCCATTACTCAATATACAATTTTTTTTTATGATTTACTGTCCTTTCCAATTAATTAATTTAATTTTTTTTTATGTATAATTCATAAATTAATTAATCTTTTCCACTTTATAAATTTTCCTAATTAACTTTCTCTGATTAAATTTTATAATTAATTTGCCACAAATTTTATACAATTATTATTTTCAATTCCTAATTTTCCACTGACAATTTTCACAACAAATTTATTTCACTTTTAAAATAATCCGTTTCACTTTTTACTCACAATTTAATTTATTCAACTCTAGTATCTTTTATTTAGTTTTAGATATTTTAATTAACTTAAAATTAATTTAATAATCACGTGCTGACTAGAAATTGTTTTCGGGTTGACTAGAATTTTTGACCGGTGAATTGGCGTCACGCGGTTCCCGATTTTATTGACGTTAATTGAGTAAATCGATTAAATTTATGAATCTTAGAATTAATGCGGCCGACGGAATAAATTCCAGCCTGTATTAATCTTAAGATCAATTAATAAATTAATTTATAACGGCTGGAGAGCCTGGAATAAATTAATAAATTAATAGTTTTAATTACCGGATTATTTACGCGGAAATTTTAGTTTTATTCCGGCTAGGGAGCCTTGAATAACTATTACAGAGTTTAGACCGGATATTGACGACAGTTGACGCGACGGAACTTTCGAGAACACGAGATTGAACGGCTGGAGAGCCTGAACTATCCGTTTCTTTACGCGAGATCAACGGAAAGATATTAAGTAATATATTATAATTAATTTGCCAGATTAATAGAATTAATCAGCGGCTTGAATTAATTATAATTTACCTCCAATTTTAATTCAGCAGTCCTTGGAAATTTCAGGTGATGAATTACTCCGGCTGCTAGCAATCTCTCTATGTTAATTATATTTCCAGGTTTCCGTTGTCCTGCTTCACTCCTCGTATTTTCTCTTCCGCCAACAATGATCAAAAATCTTATGGATTGAAATTGTAATTTATAACCTGTCAATGAACAGTGCGTATAAGTAAATTGTAAATTATTAATCGGTTATCAAATGGCTTTAGAGAGCCTAAATAATTTTATTTTAATTATTATAATCGCCTCGTTCCACGTGAAGCGTGTACAGACGTAATTATTTACCTTGTAATTGTTTTGCGTCCGATCCTTTTGGTCGTCTGATCAACTCTGTCGATTCCACGTTCCGTTGGTATTTTTATAGTCTCGTTCCACCATTTCGGTTCACTCCCGGAAAACTTAGTCTAGGGAAGTGGCGAATATTCGGGTCTAGGTGATCGTGCGACACCCGGTGACAAGTCGCATCACTAACCCGCAACTTACGAGGTCGTTGGCCGGTTAACGGCAGGAAACGAAATTCAAATTTAAATAATTAATTCAATTTAATACCAAATGTACCCTGTTACAATCCTGACGGGCGCCAGCCGACTTTTATTTTCCCGGTATCGGCAACCGGTCTAAACGTACACGTAAATTAAAACCTATAAACTATACCCTTTGGAGATGAGAGACATGACCGGTGGTAGCGGCATGTCCTGGTGCGCTCAGTATGCTAGGTTGTGGAGAGAGGGTCGCGGTTCTTTCAATGCGAAGGAAGCCGATTAACTAACTACTATAAAAGACATAAAATAGCGAAACAAAATTAAATAAAATACCATAAAGATGACGCGAGAGCGACGCGGAGGGTCCGAAAGACCCGCGTCCCAATACTCTCGGTCCATCACGCAAATAAATACCTGGGCAAGACATCGGGAGCCTCTCGACGGCGACTCACAAACTTAATACACTACTAAAAAGAAAGATAAAATAAAATATAAATAAATAATGCGGTAATTCTCGACAACTATCACGATAAACGGCTCCAAGAGCACCATACACAGAGCTACAGGCTCCAAAACGACGAAAGGTCTAGGGTGGCGGTCGAGGTCCACCATGGTGACTCTCCGACTCACTACCGCTTACTCTAAAACTCCAAACTCGACTACTGGGTCGACTCGTACACGAGCGACGCCAGGTCTCAACTTTTCTCTTCAACGGTACTCACACAACTGTTTCACGATAATCTCCCACTCTAACTCGCTTACTCTACTCCATCTCTTTCAATCCTACATTCTCGCTTCTCCATCCATTCTTACCTTCACAAACATACAAGCCGTGGACTCATGGGCCTTCCCGTAATGTCACTCCCCGTGATATCCGAAGTTAGCGAATTGTTGGCTTCCTCGAGCATCGCAAACGAGGCCTGCCATCCCCCCAATAACCGTACACGTACCCCAGCTAACTTCAAGTACCACCACGAAGGGGCGGCGACATCTCAGTTGCACCTCCGTGATCACCACGTCAACCCCGAGGGCTAAGCCTGGGCCTAGTCGTCATCACTGGTCGGGAGGCACGTTATCTTGGCCACTATCCGCGACACAGCTAGACATCCCCCGTTAAATCCACGCTCCATTACACAAACACTCCAAAAACATACTCCGTACACTACACGTACTCTATAACACACTTAACTAATCATACACATTTATACCCCTTATCCCCAACTCATTCTCTACTACACTCAACTCAACACACATACTCACTTTTTCTCTCACTATCACACCGACTTACACGTACTCTAACCTTCAACTCCATCCCTTCGGCAATGTAACGTCACACAACTAAAATATTATAAACATTATACACATACAAAACAGGAAATAGATTTTAGTTTGTAAACTATAAATACATAACAACAAATGAAAGATATACTTAAGGATATATAGATCAAATTGACAGAATATAGTATAGTGCCGGATAGCTCAACTGGTAGAGCACTCGGCGCGATACCGAATTGGTCTGGGTTCGATTCCCAGTTTGGGCTATCTATATTTTTCTCAATTTATCTATAAATGGTCTTATTGAGAGGTTTGCATGTTTAGGTTTCCACTATATAAAAATGGTGTATTACCGTACAAAGGACGGTGTGGCTCAATAAGTTATAGATCAAATTGAACGGAATATAGTATAGCGCCGGATAGCTCAACTGGTAAAGCACTCGGCGCGATACCGAATTGGTCTGGGTTCGATTCCCAGTTCGGGCTATCTATATTTTTCTCAATTTATCTATAAATTGTCTTATTGAGAAGTTTTCATGTTTAGGTTTCCACAATATAAAAATTCCCCAATAAAATGTGAACAGACAATCTCTCAGATTCAGATCATAAACAACACTTTTTGTCAGCTGTTGTATATACGACCAAATACGCCAGTGGGCGCGACGGTCGTGCGGATCTTTTTGCACATAAGACGACTGAGTCGATTACATACCATATTCAATGACTAAAAGCGACAATTTGAATATAATTATAATATTACTGCAAAAAAAACTACATAATTAATTAAAAAGTGGTTTTTATTGTTTTTCTATATGGCGTACCTTTTTTAAAAATTTTAAAAGCACTTAAGTTTATAGGAAATTGAATGAGGAATCCAAAAAAAATTATTTCATAATTGTACCAGAACCGTAACATCGTAAAAAGTCGAAATTAAAATTAAAAAGTCATTTTTTTCGAGGTTGTTGTCGACCGATCAAGCTCCCAATTTTTTTCCGAGGAGCTACTATCGACCCCCAAAACATATCCCGAGTATAAGTCAATCGATAAAATAGTCTCTGAGAATATTCATTTTATCTGATTTTTACATATTTGGCTTTTTCTCGAAGACCGATTGGTTTCAAAAGCTGAAACTCTCAGGATCTTAATATCTTATTAGTACCTAAAAATCCCCGCAGTATCAAGCCGATAGCTTTCGGGGGCAAATTTACCATGCTTATACCCCTAGGGCCTTTCATAGAATTTTATAGAATTTGATAAAATTTTATATGGTAAAACCTTAAAAGGGAAGTCATAATGAGATAAAATTTTATATAACTGTACGAAATTTTATAAAATTTTATGAAATTGTATAAGGGGCATTTCATGCCAAATCACCGAGGTTTTGACTCGACCCCCTTCGATTTCGCTGAAACTTTTTTATCATTTTTTATCCTACCAAAGACATTTTTCTGAATTTTTTCAGATTTTTTTACCCAACCCAAAAAGGTAACGAATTTTTGAAAAAAACCGCTCTTTTTTTTTTAAATTGCTATAACTTTCTCGAAAATTTATCTTTCAGCACTTCTTTTTTTCCGAAATTTGTGTTTTTAAATGTAGTTTTCAGAAAAAAATACAAAAAATGTTTCGAAAGTCACGATATATGAAATATTTCAGTTTTTTCAATAAAACCGTTATTTTTTCGAAGTTCGACAACTTTGATTCTCAATTTTTTTGTCTCAAAAAAAACTTCAACCAAGACAGTATTCAACCCCGCTACTCCCATTTTGTGCCGACTTTCCTTTATATTTTTTTTTTTTTCGATTGAAAATACAGAAATTTCTAAATTTGGCTTATTTTTTATGACTTTGCGCTGAAGTTTTTTTGGAATGTTTTTAAAAGATCAGAAGTTGAATAAAATTAGACAAAAACGACCGTAAAGTGTATTAGGGGCAAGGATTGATTTTTTCGGAAGAAAAATTCCAATTTTTAAATATAGTGAAACCTAAACCTACAATGAACCTTCGCAATAAGACATTTTATAGATAAACTTAGAAAAATAAAGATAGCCCGAACTGAGAATTGAACCTAGACCATGTCGGTATCGCGCCGAGTGCTTTACCAGTTGAGATATCCGGTACTATACTATCCTCCGTTCAATTTGATCTAAAATTGTCTATAAGGCTATCTTTATTTTTCTAAGTTTATCTATAAATTGTCTTATTGCGAAGGTTCAATGTAGGTTTAGGTTTCACTATATTTAAAAATTGGGAATTTTCTTCCGAAAAAATCAATCCTTGCCCCTAATACACTTTACGGTCGTTTTTGTCCAATTTTATTCAACTTCTGATCTTTTAAAAACATTTCAAAAAAACTTCAGCGCAAAGTCATAAAAAATAAGCCAAATTTAGAAATTTCTGTATTTTCAATCGAAAAAAAAAAATATAAAGGAAAGTCGGCACAAAATGGGAGTAGCGGGGTTGAATACTGTCTTGGTTGAAGTTTTTTTTGAGACAAAAAAATTGAGAATCAAAGTTGTCGAACTTCGAAAAAATATCGGTTTTATTGAAAAAACTGAAATATTTCATATATCGTGACTTTCGAAACATTTTTTGTATTTTTTTCTGAAAACTACATTTAAAAACACAAATTTCGGAAAAAAAGAAGTGCTAAAAGATTAATTTTCGAGAAAGTTATAGCAATTTAAAAAAAAAAAGAGCGGTTTTTTTCAAAAATTCGTTACCTTTTTGGGTTGGGTAAAAAAATCTGAAAAAATTCAGAAAAATGTCTTTGGTAGGATAAAAAATGATAAAAAAGTTTCAGCGAAATCGAAGGGGGTCGGGTCAAAACCTCGGTGATTTGGCATGGAATGCCCCATATACACGGAAAGAATTTTTCGATAAAAATTACTCTGTAATTTCGAGTAATCCTGGGCCGTTGCAAAAAATTGGTATATTTTGTTTTAAATTTAATATTTTTTGTTTAAATATTAACGTTGTTAAACTATGTATTACTCTACTACTGAGTCATTTTTTAAAAGTCTTATATTTAATCGATTATTGTGAATATCTCATCTTGATCTATTTATTTTTACTCCATGCGATTAATTTTTACTCCCCAATATAACATTCTTCTTAACCCATTAACTGTTTGATGAAAAACTGCTTATAACTCGAATAAATTATCTTATCTATGGGAGTAATTTTTACTCTAAACAATAGAGTAATATTTCAGTAGTCTCAGTTAATCTTCGGTTAATATCGGCTTTAATTAAATGTCTTTTATTTTGCTCGCGACAACTTACATGTCACGCACACAAACGTAGGCTTAGAAAAAAAGACGAGGTCTGTATCTCTCTATAACTTAATATTTATTTTAAAATTAAAAAAAATTTGTATCTTTTCTTTTTGAACATAGTAAGAGTAATTTTTTTTCATTTATTTTCTAAATATTTATTTTAAGTCATATCCTAAGGCAATTATATGGTTTTTAGATTTTTTTTTTGAAATTTCAGCTTGTTAATTGTAATTTTTATTGTAATTCAATATATATTTTATAAATTGAATCATCAACTTTTTATCATAACCTACGAGTAAAAATTGCATTAGAGAGAATTTATTTAGACAGCTGCTAGGTGTAATTTTTACTCGCAATTGTGAGTAAAAATTAATCTGATTGATTTTTCCTCACTGAAAGAGTAAAATTTCGTAATTCGAAATTAAAAAGTCGTAATGGCTCAAGATTACTCGATTGAGAGTAATTTTTAGAATAAATAACATGGCAATATTCATACGAAAATTTTTTCCGTGTACATGAGTAAGGGATGAATGATGCCGGGTTCGTAACAATCAATATCTGTATTTTAGTGTCAAAGTCACTGATTACAATTTAAAAAAAAAATTTTAAAACATTTCACTATCGTATTTCATAGCATTTTTCATGTTAGCCTTAAATAATTAAAAAAAAATAATTTTATTAAAATCAAACCATCTATCAAAAAACATATCTTATTATGGGTTATAAATTAAATTTTACTTGTAATTACTACGGAGCTTCTAATTTTGCAAATGAATTCCGTATTAAAAATATTTTTCTGTTCGATTATAACTTCAATTGAGTACCATCACTGAGCTCTGGTAACGTGTGCCGATGGAGGGGATAGAGTGAGAGAGACAAGAGTGAGATAGACATTGTAATACGACACGTCTTGAGCAGATCTGGCGCAAGATATGCCCAAGCATCTGCAGATAGATTCTGGTACAAGATATGCTCAAGTTAACTGTATCAACACATCTTGAGCAAGATATATTCAAGATTCTTGTACAATTCTTGAAGTATAACATTAAACAAAGTTTTTAAACAAGTCCTGCGCAAGACTTGCAATATAAATCTGTAGACCAGTGTCTGCAGTAAGATACAGAGTCATATAAAGACATAGACAACTAGTGGATTTGAGACCAGACTTACGAAAGATTTTCACAAGATCAACTTGTGTACGTTATCTTGAGCAAGCCTATGTAGAATCTATCAAAAGATTCTTGAGAAAAGTGTCTTGACCAGCGACTTGAACAGGAAATTGTTACATGGGTAATGACTTTTCAAGAGTAATCAAATTTTTATATTTTTAATAATTTTTTTTAGAGCAATTAAAAATGAGGAGTATTTTTAATTTGACATTTATTAATTATGTTAAATAATCAATTTACTGTAAATAGTCGGGAGTGAATCCGGAGTGAACATGGATTTTATGTCAATCCGCATTCACTCCGGTCCAGAGTTTTAATACTTATAAAAATTCATATTTAATAAAAACAGCTGGAAATACGAGATATAATTATTCCAATAAATAATTGATCGAGATATCAATAATTAAACTTAAAATTTTATGCTTTTAATTCATAAAATGTTTTAGTAACTCACTAAATTGTAATTTCGTATGTATAATACATAGTGACAGTATTTACTTATTGCATAGCTGAAGTGACAGAGTTATTATGGGACTATGTTGTATTCCGGTACAATATGAAATGTTATCTAGTGGTATGGTTGATGTAAGTCATATGACAGTTTGTGATTCAGTGGAATTATATATTTGTGAAAGTTTTATTATCAGCTGCTTATAATTTTTAAAAATCATTTCACGTAAATATATGAACAGGGAGCTCGTGAGTATTTCCTTACTTAATATAAATGTCAAAATATTAAAGATCTAAGCTCACTATGTAATAGTACTTTTTTTTGTAATTAATATTTTCCGAAACTCCCCTTCGGAGTGAATTTCACTCCGAAGGGGAGCAAATGAATATAGAGTCATCTACTCCGCAAATTTTTTACAATGTGACAAAATAATTTTTTCAGAAAAAAATGAATATGCATTATGAAATTCATTAGAAAAATTATAATCTGTTTTATATTTAAAAAGGTACTCTCTCTATCAAAAAAAAAATCTTAAAATGTTCTGACTGAATCTCGATTAGTTAAAAAAAAAAGTAACTCAAAATGTAAAGTGCAATTTTACTCGAACTTAACATTAGAAATTTAGTTCAATGCTTAATATGTTGCTTAGATACAAAGACTTTTATAAAACTATAGAAAAATTTTAATATTAATTTATCTACTCTCTAAAAGTGAATGAGTAAAATTTACTAGTGAATAGTGAAAATTCACTGATTCAAAGTACCAACCGTACCACTTTTGGGAACTAGTGGTACAATTTGCACTGTAGATTAGTGAATATTCATTTATTTTCACTAATTCACTTTTAGACCATTGATAAAAATTTTGATTTCTTTAATTTTTATTTTAGACTTCAATGTCATTTTCGCAATATTGAAAAACTTTGTCTGTTATTTATATCTTTATTAACAGCTCCATACTATATAATTTTTTTATTTTTAGTAATAGTAATCTACAGTTAACGAATTATAACATAAATATATTAACAAGGTATTAAAAGTATTTTTTAGATTTGACAAAGTGAACTTCTATAAAGAATGACACTAAACAAACAAATAAAATAAAAGTTGATGCTTTAAACAGTAAATCTATATCCAGTATTTCATAGTTTTATGTTTCATTCGTATAAATACATATCAATCAAATGTCTGAATTCAGGAAAAAATAGTTTAGATCTGATAAAGAAGGACATAACTTTATCCACGTAGATATACGTAAATATAAAAAAGTCTGCAATCATTTCCAACGTGGAACTCGTTCGATCTAAATAAGCTTGTGTATTTCGAAACTATTTTTTCCCTCAGATAATTGCCATGAAAACATCAAATTTTGCAAAAATCACAGAACCGATCACTCTGTGGTTTTCGTTTGATATTAGCACAAAAATAATGGATACGTCTTAGGCAACTATTACAAAGAACTGTTTCGTGGTGATCTTTTTTGTTGCACTTGCTGCATGTCCAATTTTGTTCTTCTTTCTTTATTTTTATAGTTGTTTACAAAAATTTCAAAGCCAAAAATTCAGAATATTTTTTTAAGTGTGTGACAACACATTTTTCCACTTTTTCTACCAAGAAACCATCATATAGGGTTAAAGGGTTTATTTTAAGATCTGCTTTTCTTAATTTTATTTTACCCGCAATAATTTTATCTGCTTTTTCTTCCGTTATCGAAAGCCAGCTCAGTAATTTTTTTAATTGATCAGAGTAACTTAAATTATCAAAATTTAATACTTGTATACTTTTTGTTCACCCACTATTGATGGTTATTAAATCGGAATAGAATTATTGTCAGATATTTTATCGTCATTAGCTACATTGTTAGTTAAATCTATTGAAGAAGGTGAATTATGTAATAAAGACTCCGTCTCAGAAATTGCATCTCTTGATACATATAATGAAGTGTCACTAAGACTTCTAAACATTTGATCAATATTATTTTCTATTGGTTCTGCCCGAGTCGAAATTTAAGTCGTAGATTCAACGTTTTGAACGTTGAAATCGTAAATTAAACGTATTGGACGTTGAAATCGTAATTTGAACGTATTGAACGTAAAAAATATAGATTCAACTGTTTAAAAAAAATATATGATCCATAGTAAAAATTAAAAGTTACGAAAAAATGACATATACCAATGCGTAAAAAATAACCTATGGGCTAAATTTAGCTAAAAGCTTTTCCTAAAGATTTGATTGAGTTAATTTTTAGATACTTGCTTATTCAATCAACTAATAAAATCCATTCTCAGCTGAACTTGACATTATCCACGAAGATTCCAACTAAATTTTGAGACTGTAAAAGTTACAGTTTGGAAATTAAAATTTTAGATTTTAACACACTTACCCCCGCAATGCCTATCGGAAGTAGAATTTTTTGAAATCTGTTTTGAGATGATCTCCTCGTGAATAATAAAAGATTCCTACCAAATTTATAGCTTTTAGAAGCTATATTTTAGAAATTATGATTTTTTATTGTTAACCCACCTTCGCGATCCTTATTAGGGGTGGTTCGTCGTAAAACCCGCTCTTAGATCATTTCTGTATCACATACAGAAAAGATAAAACTTTCACTACATTTGGCCACAATAGGAGCTATAGTTTGGAAATTAAAAATTTTAATAGTTAACACTCACCCCCGCAAACCCCGCTGTAAGGTGAGCTATCGTAAAATTCGTTTGTATATTATTTCTACATCTCTCACAGAAAATTCCTACCCAATTTGGACCCTATGGAGCTATAGTTTAAAATCAGGAATTTTCCATTGTTAAAGCCCCCGCAATCTTTTTCGGGGTGAGATATCGTAAAATTCGTTTATGAATTATTTCTACATCACATATAAAAGATAGCTACCAAAATGGGAGTATGTAGCACCTATAGCTTAGGAATTTAAAATTTTCATTGTTAACACCCACCCCCGCCGATCATATTGGAAGTAGGTTGTCATAAAATTCGCTCTTAGATCATTTCTACCTCACATATAACAGATTCTTACCAAATTTAGAGCATATAAGAGCTACACCTTAGAAATTAAAAATTTTCATTGTTAACACCCACCCCCGCAACTCCTGTGGCGTGAGCTATCGTAAAATTTGTTCATAAATTATTTTTACATCACTTAAAGAAGATTCCTACCGAATTTGAAGTCGATAGGAGCTATAGCTTGAAAATTTAAAATTTTCATCGTTAATACCCACTCCCGCAACCCGCTGAGGGGTGGAATATCGTGAAATTCGTTCATAAATTATTTTTCCATCACTTATAGACAATCCCAACAGAAAATTCCACAAATAAAAAATTCAGACTAAGTATTTTCATTGAACAGATGGTAGAATTTCAACCAAAAAACTGAAATTCTCCTAACAGAATTATAAAAATAATTTTTATCGTACTTCCATTTGAAAGCATGTGGTTATCTGAATAGTTTTGATATTACTTATTTACACTCCTTATCGGTTTGATTTACGCTCACAATACGTTGAATACGTTCAACTAACGTTTTTAACGTTCAATACGTTCAAACTACGATTTCAACGTTCAATACGTTCAAATTACGATTTCAACGTCCAATACCTTGAATTTACGATTTGAACGTTTAAAACGTTGGATCTACGATTTCAACGTTCAAAACGTTGAATCTACGACTTAAATTTCGACTCGGGTGGATTCTTATTTTTCCATTTTATTAATAATTCTCTTAAATCTTTAATATTCTCTTCGAACTCATGAGATGACAAAGTATCATTCAATGCATCTTTAATTTCGGACATTAATGAATTTATCACTTCTCTGTTATCGTTGTCACGATCGGAGAGAGTGAAGGCGACGGGCGAAGGGTTTTATTTTATTAATTATTTAGTAAAACTACCCAAAATATTTATTCTATCACTCAACCAAGGAGCCTAATAGGACCGTCACGTGGCTAGTGTGAGAATGTTTAATATTTGGCAAGTTTTGTATACTAAATAAGTCTATTTCGTACCGAGCGGAAGTACGATAGACAATCCCGATCGTTGACCTGCGTGGCTTTAGGGTAGGTCAGGGATTTTAAAGCGAGAGGGAAGTAGGTAGGTGAATATGGGCCCTCGAGAAGTCCCTGTTCCTTTACGTCTGTCTCTTACTGTACCCGTTAACTTACGAATGTTAGAGTGAGAGGTATAAATAAGAGAAAGATATATTTGATTAAAAAAAAAAAAGAATCTGTATATTCTGGTATAATATTATAATAAGGTTTACATTGGGTATGTTATAGGTTTAACAATATGTATATATATATATTTTGACTTACCACTCAGCTGGAGGTGGTTTACAAATCTGCGCTGATCACACTCTCTCTCAATTCACCGATTTGAATTTACGATCGCGAAATTGTTGTATTTAATTCGCTGGAACACTGCACTGTGGCGTCGCGATTTTACCTCAGCGGAATTACTGCACTATCCGGACTCGGAGCTACTGGGGTGCCAAGCGGATACACTCCCCTATCTACCGAATACGAATGCGGATATTGAAATTTGTTTTTAGGATTACGATCTAGGAGTCTGGATTCCTAGGCTATAGACCGTCACGAGACCGATGATCCTGATTTGGGTGAGTCGAATCGACCGTGATTTTTGCGAGTTTCTAAAATTTAAGTATTTGGCCAAGGAGTCCGATTGCCTAGGCGGTGGACCGTCACGTGGACAACAATTAAAATTTTACCTCTGATTCGCGGTACTAACCGGACTTAAGCCGTTAGAACTAATCGGTACTTTGTTAAAGTCTGGAGAGCTTCGGAGAGATTATTTTAATCGACTCGAGATCCGGCAGAGTTTAATTCTGATTAGCGATTGACTGCCTTCGTTAGATTTTCGGCAGTTTATATACTCTAGTTTTGAAGGGAAAGTCATAGATTTTTGGTGCAATCATTGGGTTCATCTCATTAACATGATGAGTAAGTACACGATTCCGGGAATAACTTTCTAAAAATTTAGAAAAGTCCATATATGGACATCGGATGATATCGTTTTTGTCAACAACAACGGATGAGTAAGTGCTCTAATAAAAAACAAATGGCTAAGTGCGTAGATCCGTTTAGTCATAGCATGGGAACGTATGCAGTGATTTCGAAGTATGTAAATTAGATGGTCGTAAAATTTTTATGACCGTTGAGTCAATTAGAGGTCCAGTGCACACGTGCAGGTGTCCCGCTGAGTCACAGCTATACATGCTTTTGGGTACTACGCCCGTACGCACACATACATACTCTCTTATAAATGTATTGTGAATCGGTGTACGCAGGTAAGTGTGGATGCAAGATGAGTATACGGCTAGATGACGTAGTTGGGTTTGAGCATAGGCTCTGCCCTTTTGATGGAGAGAAAGAGAAAGGTAAATTGTCACATCGGTCGATCTCTGTTTTCTTACTCATCGTGCATGCACTTACATAGGTACCTGAGATGATCTCAACGCAAAGATTTTGGGTGTGGCATTGTACTTTTTGTTTATAAAGTCAAAAATTTTGGAAAAATTAATTAAATGGTTAAATCACGATCCATATGTAACGATTGTTACATCGTCATGAACTTCAGCACCCACATGATTGCCAGGAAAATGGTTTAAAACTATAAAAAATAATTGTGAAAACTTTATAAAATGTATATTAACTAGATACCATGTAGATTATAATTACGCATTCGCATCAATATGATTTTCATTTATTTATTGGAAATAAAGATACCGTTTTGAGGTTACAATACAGAAAAAAAAATTACGTGAATTCAAACGTACCACTTTCAGTTTCAGTTATTTCATGACTATGTTCTAAATTAACAAAAGTGATTGATAAATTATTCTTGTCAATTGCTTTCATTTTTGTGCATGCTGAACATTGTACATCTTTTGACCTAAAATCAATAATTAAAAATAAAAATGGATTAATTTTGAACAATTTATTGTATATGATGTATCGAAAATTACAAAAATTACAAAAAATTGATGCTTATAATTATCTAACATAATATAATGGAAAAAAAAACAACAATAATGATAAAATTAACATTGTTATTGAAGTAACATATGGATTACCTATCGCACAGAAAAGCCACTTAAAAGTATTTCAACTCTTCTTTATAACCTTGCGTTTCAACTAAATCTACCGTGTCATTCTTTATAAAGCACTTACGAAGTGTTTTGCTATGAACAATAACAAACTTTGATGAATATCTATTTTTATAAGCTGTAAACAGATCTTCGAATATTTTAAATGATGAGAATTGTTTGTCTTTTATAAATTGTTCATCTGCCATTTTCATTAACGTTGTTTTCAATTATATATTTCTGACATTTGTAATAATATATTTTTATTAATTGCTGTATTATGAAGTGTTCATGAGTACCAACTGTGATTTTTATTACATTTTATTTACCATCAGTGGATAATATAGTTTGCCATGTACATAAAATCAAAAAATAGTTGCAAATAAATTCGTAAGCGACAATTGATAATGCAGGAAACAAAATCATTAAAAAAAATATATTGGTAACATTGATTTGGAACGTTAACGTCAGATTTTGCGTTTCAGTAATTAGATAACCAATATATTGGATAAAATTCAATTTCACTAATTAATTTCAATGCATTGGATAAAATATTGATTTGGATTAATATTGGGATGATAGTTTCTCTTTGTTCAGCGGCAACAAGACTTCATCTATTATTTGAATGATTATTTTCTAGTACTTAGTTACGAGGCTAAGTATATTTCAATAATGTCTAGTATACCATACATTGGAAAAAAATTTTTAAGCTTTTGTGAAGCTGAAACATTTATGAAGGAATATGGTAAATCTATCAGTGAATTTTTCTACATTAGACGAAGTAAAAGTGCAAATAATAGTGACTCAGTGACTTAACTCCGTTTAAAAAAAAAGTACATAAAATTCTCATACAAATTTGGTGGCGTTAAATACAAAACACAATAAAAAAAAATTCGTAAAACAAGGTACAAAGGTTTCTTATTTATTTAACAAAAATAAAAGCTACATATTTTTAAGAATTTTTATAATTAGAAAGTCTTTTTATCCGTTTAGCACATATAAAGTAGGTTGTCCAGCATTTGTGATAATGGGTCTGTCAAAAGATAAGCAAAACTTGGAAATTCGTAAGATGTATTTAGAGCACCAAAACCATGATCATCCTAAAGTATGGTTTATTAGGTATATTTTATTAATTGTATGTGCTTCTAGTAATGTAAGACACTTAAATTCGTATTTTTTAGCCTTTTCATGATGTGATACCCCAAGTCCGACGATTGTTAGCTGAACAACAAGATAAAGTACTTGACTTATTAAAGGTTCGTTGTAACAAAAAATATTTCCAACAATATGTGTGGCGAGAATTCGGTAAACAAATTACGTTAAAAGACTTGTCAAATATTCAAAGTAAATTACGTGAAAAAGATGACTTGCCTATGATGATAGATCATCTTATTGAAAAAGGTATTTGAGGTGAATTTTTTATTCACGTATACTTACTTATATTTACAACTTGTAGTTCAACAGTGATCCACCAATTATTTTATTATTATATAGGTGCTAGCTCTAGATTGTTAGTTGATGATAATGAATTTAAAGCACTTTACTTCAGTACACCAGACATGAAAAAATCTATGAATGCATGGCCAGAGATAGTATCCATTGATGGTACATATAAGCTTTTGAAGATGGATTTAGCAGTTTTAATTTTAATGGTTGAAGATTCAAATACTTCTAGTGAAATTGTCGCAATAGGTATTTTAGTTTACGAAAACTATGATAGTTTTAAATGGTTTTTACAAACATTTAAAAATGAAAATATTACTGCCAGTTCTCGGATTAATTGCTTAATGGGAGATAAAGATTTACTAGAGCGTGATTGCATTAAAGAAGTTTTGCGAGAAATATTCCAGTATTTGTATGTTTATGGCATGCGTTTCGGACATTTCATCGTGAAATAACTAAAGCTAAAATGGACATCACAGAAGATCAGAGAGTTGAATGTTTAACTTTAATTGAAAAAATGGCTTATTATAAAAATGAAAATGACTATAATGAGACTTATCTAAAGTTTCAAGCTGTTGCACCTGAATGTGTATTAAATTATTATAATAAAAATTGGCATTCGATCATGAATGGGCATTTACAACTATGGCATTTGAGAATTTCGGCAATAGAACAAATAATCGAGAAGAGTCGTTAAATGCAAAGATTAAACAAATGGTCAACAAATCGAGCACATGTGTTGATTTTGTAGAACAATTTTTTGCATTTTTAAATCAAAATTATTTAAAAACATCAAAGTCATTCCCACGATCTTATGCTCATGATTATCCTAAAGGTAGCGATGAATACAACTATATAGACTTATTAAGTCGTGAAGCATCTACATATGTATTATCAGAGCTTAAAAAATCAGAAGTTTATCAAATATTAGAAAAAGATAATAAATATTTAATACAGTCAGCTAGTATAACGTACGAAGTGACCATGAACTCATGTGAATGTGGCACTTGGAAATCAATGTTATTGCCTTGTAGACATATTTTTGCGATTCTCCGGTATCTAAAAACATCTCTTTTTAACGAAAAATTATGCAGCCCGAGGTAGACTAAACAATATTTTATTGAATGTCAGAGATCATTCCAACAAGTACTTAACACTGATAAACCAGTTTGCACTATTGATAAATTGATTGCAGTCTCAGATATAAATGATATTGTTAAAAAGAAAAAAGGGATCAGTTTGTTAATGAAAGATATAGTTTCAACATGTATCACTTCATGTGGTTATTTATTTTATGCTAGACTTCAAGTTTTAAAATATGCTAATAAATTCTGGTTTCAAAATTATCAATTTAATCTCTAAAAAATAGTTAATACTGAAGAAATAGAATTTGATGATGCTTTGAAACCTGTCATTATTAATTTAAATAAAAAAAACAAGAAACCTTTAACTCCTACTCAAAAAATTCAAATTATTGAACCGTATACCCAAAATTTGGAAATTTTTTTAAACAGCGTAACTATTGAATCCGAGCTGAATAATAAACTGGAAATTATTAAAGAAATTATTTCACATTGGAAACAATCAATAGAAATTTCAATATGCACAGAAGCAATAATTGAAAGCCTACGAAACCGAATGCAAGCTTTGCGTAAAAATGATCTAAATAATATAGAATCATCGGTCAGTTTAGAAAATCACGTTGAAAATGTGGTAAAATCAATGTTTATACTGATCAGGCTATGAGCCTATGATCAGGCTATGAGCCTTTTCAGCAGAGTTATAATTTACTAATTTCCTTTCCAGCGATCCGAAAAAAAAAAAAAACATAATAAACCTAGGAAAATATTTTATAAAATGGATCTTGATAATATTTCATTACTCACTACCCGGGAAAAAATGATCAGACCTGACCATGCCTGTTCATGTATGATCAGGCCTGAAATTAGACATGATCAGGCCTGATCATACCTGTCCATGCCTGTTCATGTCTGAAGCGTTGAATACACTCAGGCCTGATCATGCCTATTCATGACTGTTCATGTCTGAAGCGTTGAATACACTCAGGCCTGATCATGCCTGTTCATGACTGTTCATGTCTGAAGCGTTAAATAAAGTCAGGTCTGATCATGCCTGTTCATACCTGTCCATGCCTGGTCATGTCTGAAGCGTTAAATACGCTCATGCCTGATCATACCTGTCCATGCCTGGTCATGTCTGTCCATGCCTGGTCATGTCTGAAGCGTTAAATACGCTCATGCCTGATCATACCTGTCCATGCCTGGTCATGTCTGTTCATGCCTGTTCATGTCTGAAGCGTTAAATACGCTCAGGCCTGATCATACCTGTCCATGCCTGGTCATATATGTTCATGTCTGTTCATGGCTGTTCATGTCTGCTCATAGATCTAAAATTTTGTTGAACAAGAATCTATCACGTATAAGATTTTTATTACTTGAAGTTCATACGAAACTTACTTTTCAACTAAATCTCTTAGGTCAGTGGGTAGCGAGTTACACTTTCGAGCGCAAGGTCCACGGTTCAAATCCTGCACGCGCCTGAATTTTTTATTTTTTTTATTTTTATAGCAATAATTATATACATGTATAATTGAATATAGTTATACATAATTATATATAATTATATAGGGCCATTTTTTATATATAATTTTTTTACCCGGATGGGCATGAACAAACATGAACATACCTGAACATGCCTGGTCAGGCCTGGTCAGGCATGGCCATTTTTCATGTCTGATCAGGCCTGAAGACTCATTTCTGATCAGGTCTGATCATTTTTTCCCGGGTAGACTTAAATATATAGTTCTATTTCTGTACAATAAAATATTTATATTCACATTACTAATTACAAAAGTTGAAGATCACTAAACTACATTTGAAGTAATTATTGACATCATTTTTTAGCCAAATTATATGTAAAATTGATTAGGAACTAGTGTTTAAAAACCAATCACCTTAAATTTGTAAAAATCGGTAATACTTATTTCTTTTAAATATTAACTGACTAAGCTAAATGATATGTAATTATTTTTTTTTAATTTTAATAAAATTAGAAAAAAAGCAAGATTTTTTAGTAAATACATAAATTGGCAAATAAAATACAATTTCAGACAATTATGAAATTAACGTCGTCAGCGTTGCACATTTAGTACCTTTTTGCATATGAAAAATTGTGTAACTTGGATGTGTCCATATATACATATACATCAGGGTGGGTCAAAAAAATCGACTATTTTTTTTTTTACTAGTGACACTGGAAAATTGGTTGCTAGATACCTCTAGAAAATTCTCACCAAAAATGAGCTCTTAATTTCAATAGGAAGGTCCTCCGCATTGCAGTTTTTGATTTTTTCCTTAGTCCATTAGAAAAAAATTCATATCTCACTCAAGCTTCAAGTCGAATTTATAGTAAATTTTGAGATCTTTTTATTTTTCCAGCGAAACTATGAGACATCAAAAAATGTCATGAGATCATTTATGTAGACAATTTTATTTCTTACAAATTATTTCTGACGAAGTTTTTCGAAATTCTGCATTGTTTTCGATTTATTTTCATTTTAATTTCAAGCTCTTAAAAAAAAAGATTTCTGATTGATGTAATTTTTCTATTTTTTTAATTCCGCCGGAGTAAACTTCAGTCCGAAGGGAAGTTTTAAGACGTATTAATTGTAAAAATAAATTATTATTTTTATATTTTTAAATATATATATATTTAAATTTAAATATATGAATTATAAAAACAAATAATACAATCAGCGGCGGGTATTCATACCGTACCCGGTTACAAGCGTGCCTTGCACATCTCTACTATTATTACTCTACCAACATACAACTCTCTTAAATAGATTTCTATGCGAAAATATGAATACTAAATATATTTGTTACGTCCAAAATGTGGTGTGTATCGTGATTTTGGACATAATTTATTATTATTATTATTTTCGGCCCTAGTCTTTCGACCAATAGACCGGGATCACACTGAGTGTATTTATCTGGGAGGTGTGTTGAAATAAAAGATGTTTGATGTAAAAATTAAATTACTATATATTATAAAATTGAAAAATTCGATAATATGAATACAATAAACTTGATATTATTTTCTGAAAGTATTGGGTGGCTAGTCAGCCGACTCTAATTTACAATAAGATTCGTTCTAATAACTAGAGAGGACTATAGAATTTTGAATACAATTTCCGTGTGTTGGAAATGTTTTTGATTTTAATACAACATAAACTTAAAAATTACAATACCTGTAGTCGCAGCAACTGGATGTTTGTACAATCGTAATTTTCACTGACTCTAGGTATTACCTTTGCTAACAATTTATTTTAACAGTTGAATTTAAACTTATAAAATCACTAATTTCAATAAAACTCTTAATAATGTAAGTGTGCGGACACTTGTATAATATAAACTAGTACGGAACTAGTGTGAAAGCGTGAGGACGCTGTATATAGAACTGAACTAGTACGGAACTAGCGTCAATAAAATTTAAGTGTGAGAACAGTTGTATAAAGCTGAACTAGTACGGAACTAGTGCAACTTAAATTTTGTGAAGACACTGTGACTTGAACTTCACTGCCTCAATGGACCTCTTGTCCGGGACTAACTATTTTTTGGTTTACGACCCTTTTTATAATTTCTTATCGGATCCTATTTCGTCTATTGTTTGGGGGAAACTGTGTCCAATCGGAACACAGTTCCTATGGGTCCTTTCCCTTTCTCTAAGATTTTCACCTTAGGAAAGCGTTAAGGGCACACCCCTATGTGGGCCTATGTGCGTGCGCACCCACACATCCATCCACATGTACAATTTTTTTCTTATAACAATATTTTAAATTTAAATGTTTAAATTTATTTATTATTTTTGGTAACATTATGATTTGTTAACTTGAAATATTAATTTTAATTAACATTATATTTTTTTGATTGGCGTTGAGCCTCTATTATTTATTTGTTGTTATAAATTTTCTACTATTTTTGTTAGTCAAAATTATTTTAAATAGTAATTTTTTTTTTAAATTCCCTTAATGACTATTTCGTCATTTTCGTCTAGACACCTAAATTTGTTTCCTTAATGGCTATTTCGTTATCGATAAAAAAATTATTTTGTCTATTTGTTCTATGATCCCGAGATGTCTCGACAAAAGTGCACTCAGAGAGAAAGTAAGGGATTAAGATTATATTTATTTGATACTAAAAAATATATTCCACGTACACTTTTTTTGATAAAAATATTTTTGGGTTTCGACGAAAAATGTTTCAGCTGGCCTTTGGGCCTTTACAGTTGCCCGAGGGGTCATTAAAATTAGATTTAGGTGTTTGCTCTAGCATTTCAAAAAAATATCAAAGCAAACAAGTCTTAATCCCTTAAGAGCATTTTACATTCGTCATGTCTTATCACTAAATATTATCGAAACATAAAAATGATAATAAAAAAAATAAAATCTGGTCGTCGGCTCAATTTTAATAAATACAACAGAAATTAAAAATAAAATACAACGTTCTGCTTTTTAGCTGGACGTAACATATTTATGTTACAAAATAATTCTATGTAAAATTATCTCTATGTAAACTTATTCTATTACGTATAAATATATGCGAAAATAATTCATGTCCAAAATATCTCTATATTATATATCTCTATGAAAATTAAGGCTCTACAAAATTTACTATAGTATAACAGAATTAGGTGTTAACATATTTATATTATGGAATTTCTCCATAACTATACAACTCTCCTTAATATTTCTCTATTCTGCATATCTCTATGACAAAACAATTCTATGAAAAAATTTTTCTATTTAAAAATTATTCTATGTTGACTAAAGTCAGTTTCAGCATTTCTGTCATCAAAAGAAAAACTAAGTTTTAGGAATGATTTTGTATCTTACCACCAGCAATCGCGTGGCGCTACCATAAAATTCCACCAACAATACAATAATAATGATAATGATTTAAGTAATTATCATTTTTTCTTTTTAAATGTAATTAAATTTGAATCCTGACTTTGTCAGTACTTTATTTGAAAAGTACTTTATTTAAAAAGTACTTTATTTAAAAACTTCTTCATTAGTTATTCTTTGATATCATAATAAATATACTATTTACACTTACAAGATCACATATGTGTGTCAGAGCAGTGGATAGCATCAAGGACTTTGAATTGGAAGGATGCAGGTTCGAGCGCAGCAGTCGTCAGGATTTTTTCATCAATAAAAAACATGTTTACTCCCTCTAAGTAATGCTCTTAATCCAATAGATCACATTTCGGATCGAATTAAAATTTTCTTATTTTTTTTTTGCAATTTAATATTTTTTTTAAATCATTATTAATAAGCCAACCCTGATAAGAATTTGATGAGGATATCCTGTTAAGGACCTGAGACGGTAATCCTGATGAGGATTTGATTAGGAAATCCTGGTAAGGGCCTAATGGGGCTTAAGCGTTACATCTATATCATGATCCTCGTCAGGATATTCTGATCTGGACCTTATTTGAAATAAGGTTAACCTGATAAAGTCTTTGCCAGGTCCTTATGAAAAATTCTAGTCGGGAATATACAACTATATGTGGGTACATATCAAAGGGCACCATCTATTTTCATGAATTTTACAGATCATATACGGCTTAATCCCGGTGTATATGGTCATGTATAGGCATATAAAATTCAGTACTATACCGTACGGTACTGAATCGTAGGGTATTGTACCGGACAGTACTAAACCATTTAGTAGTGAACCATACGGTACTGAATTATACGATAATAAACCGTACGGTACTAAACCGTACGGAACTGAACCGTACGGAACTGAACCGCACGGAACTGAACCGTACGGTTCTATACCGTACGGTGGAGTTGAAATAGCAACGGCCTAATTAAAAACTAAATCATTTTGTGACGTGTCGAAGCGTATAAAAATTAAAATAGAAGAAAGAATGCCGGCTTAAAATCAGTTGAGGAATAATATTTGTTAGAAATTTTTTAGGACTATTTCCTCATGTAATTGATTCCACCATTATTTAAGGGGTCATATCCACTTGCGAGGCAGAAAAAACGCGTTTTTTTTGTGAATTTTTTCAAAGAGGCATTTTATTTTATACATTAATGGAAGAAATGTTCTTAAACAGAATTTAATGTACTTTAACAATCAGCGGTTTGTTTAAAAAAATATTGGATCCCCTAGCTCCTGTAATGATCTGCGGAGAGACCTCCAAAAAAAATGCTTGGCGGTGAGCAAGAGATCTCTGGTCCAAATTATCTGAAAACCAAAAACCAACAATATTTAGTTTTGTAATAAATAAATACAGGTAATGATCGAAGGTCTAGTCAAATTTTGATTTTTGATAAAATGGCGGCTGTTCAAAAAAAAAAAATTCAGTTTTTCATGAAAATTTTTCACTTCAAAGTGGCTTAAAAAATCGAAATTATTGTCCAAAACTTTATTCCTTCGATCATTACCTGAAAAACATATCTAAGTAAGTCGTGTGAAAATTTCAAACCGATCGGTTCAGCGGTTTCGGAGAAATTTCGCTCACCGACTCTGAAAACACGGTTTTGAGATAAACGCGTTTAAAGTTTCGGGAACGATTTACACTAAATAAAATTTTTTTTTTTTCAACTTACATCGTGTCATCTATTCCAGCACCATAAGAGGAACCCTCTGCTTGGTCGTTTGCCTTCAAAATGTTTAATTGTTGTTGTCTACGAGCCATTCTCCCCTCGCGCGTCGACCCTTGCGCTCTTACGTCCGAAATTGCGATGCGCTCTACGTCCTCTTTACTGGCGTAAAAATGAGCATTGGGTCCAAGTGATAATTTTTCTGAATTTTACTTGAATTAATTAAACTTTACACACTGAGAAATACACAAACTGAGCACAAACACAACTTGTCTACGTGGAAGATCACTTTCAACTTATGAATTCACATATTTTTAACTTAAAATTCCTCAACATAGGTTTCAGATATAAACTAGACCTTTCGTATTATTATTTTAGGGTCCCTAACACAATATAAGTCGAGAACAAAAGTATAGCGGCTACGAGAAACAGCTTCTACTCCGGCTCGCGCTCCGCCTACTTTCGAACGCTCGGAGACGTCCTTACTAATACGCTCATATCTCCGAAATTAATTGTCAGGTCAATTTGAAATTTTCTGAGAATATTCTTGAATATATGTACATTCAAAAAATGAAAAAAAAAATCGATTTTTTGAAAATCACAAGTGGATATAACCCCTTAAAATTCCCTCTTTCAATTTGGCATCACTTATCGCCGGAAACTTTTTTCTTAAGTACTGAAAACAATCACCATCCTTGTCCAGAGCTTTGACATATTGTTTTGTGAGACCTAGTTTAATGTGAAGTGGCGGAAGCAGATAGGTTGAAGGCTGAATTAATGGTGTTCGTATTACATCATGAGTACCGACATTTAATTGCACTCTCGTAGGCCATTCTTTTTTCACATAGTGATTCTTTCTGTCTCTACTATCCCACAAACATAGATAGCAAAGATCTTTTGTGAATCCTGATTGTTGGCCTAAAAGAAGTGTTGCGATTTTGAAATCCCCGCAAATTCGTCATTGGTGTTCTGAATACTTTATCTTATCCAATACAATTTCCAAATTTTCATAGGTCTCTTTAAGCTTCGCCGAATGGGCTATTGGAATTGGCACTAATATGTTTCTAATGTGAAGCGAGACAGCTTTGAGACTTCTAGTTGATGAATCTATAAAGAGTCTCTACTCATCGTCTATATAGATATTAGGTTTTAATTCATCAACTAAGCCTTTAACATTGGAACAGTACACCACCGAGTTCTGATCGTCCTTTGTGAAAAACTTCCGGAACTCCTCTTCTCTATTCCGATAAAAGTAAGCCGGCACCTTTTTAGCTAAAACTTTTTTATTTTTTAGTCTTGATGCTAGTATTTCAGCTCCATCCTTAGGCAAATTTGAATCTCGTATGAGATCATTTAGTTCTTCTCGAATAAATGTTTCAGTGTCTTTCGTTTTTCCATCTGGCATGAAATCTTCATCTTCGGGATTTTCATCTTCAGAAATTTCTTCTTCCTCTTCTTCCTCCATTGGCACTTCTTGTTTTTCTACTTCCATCTTTTCAAGAGCTTCGGTTTCATCAATAATAAATGTTTTCTGTGGCTTAACAGCTGATGAAACATTGGTGTACTGTATTTTACTTCTATTCGACGAAGTAAAACCGGCAATTTCGGTCATACAGAAGTAACAGTTATGCAAACTAGTTGGTGAAGTCCAGATCATGGGAATTATAAATTTCAAGCTTTCTCTGTTTTTGGTTTTTTCCCATCGTGTCAACATAATATTACATCGACCACAAACAAAGTGTGGGACCCAGGCAAAATCCAAATTTGTAATTTGAATGCAAAAGCATTCTTTATAATTTCGTTTTAATCTATCTGAAAACGTTCTGCGGTTTTTTACCAGCTTAAACTCCCCCCAAACGTAACAAAATAGATCAGGACTCTTATTGCATAGATGGGAATCGCTTCTTGTAATAGTATACTCTCCAGTAGCCAAGTTTTCCACTGCTGCAGAGCTGCAGTCGCTGGATGACGACGCCTGCGGGCCTGCTTTCTCACCCTGACCAGACGCCGATACTGGGTCCGAATCCCTGCATCGTAAAGTACTCATCACTTGTACCTGCCATGACAGCACACAAGCCGTTAACCCAGGGACTCTGCCAGATGGTTCTGTAGCCCACCGACACCCCGAGGAGGTGCTCTGGTTGCAAGTACAAGCGATCATGCCATGAAATGAAGTCTGCATATCGAAGAAGTTGAAATGCCAATACAATGAAAAATTTTTACTAAATAAAGGAAAAGGTGGAAAAAGAGGTATCCACGTCGAAGATCATTTGAGAATAAAACAGTACAATACCCTTGAAAAACCGTTAGAAATCCAATTTGTGTACATTCTTGGATCTTAATCTTGGATTATATTATTAAAAAATACAAGAAATTTATTCAATTGTGTTTAAAAGATTTTTTTCCATTTTTTCAGCAGCAATTTTCTGCTATTTTATCGGTTTTTTGTGGTTTTATGATTGTTTGAGGGGACTATGGGCCAAATTTATTGCAGAATCAGACTAAGCAGATTAAAGTACATGAAAATCTTCGTCAATCTGGGTCCACAAAATTTTTTGTACCAAGATAATCCCAATTTATCACGATTTTTGCAATATTTAAGGATATTTTACAATTTTTTTAAAATTAGAAAATTTTGTGATTTAAGTACGATCGAAATTAGTATTTAACAGATCAAAATACATGAAAATTATGCTTGCCTTAGATCTCAAAATTTTTTTTCTTGCCAAAACATCGAATTTTCGCTATTTGTTGGGGTTTTTTTGCACTTTACTCGAAATTGAAGGCTGGACGGCCTAAACTGACTTTAAATTCGTATTCAGCGGGTCGAAAAACATGCCCGTAGATAGGTGACGCCCGGTGTACAGACAATTTTTTTTTTTGTGTGCCGGTGTAATTATTATTAAAAGCCCGTGATTATTAATATTAGTTATTAGTCTTAATTGTTGCTTAGAGTTTCAAATATGATTTTTATAAAAGCTGTTACACTCATTTGGTATACTGATGCTGGGGACGTGCGTTAATGTTTTTGTTTCAAAAACTTTAAGTCGTGTGTTCACAACCGCGACTGAGTCGAATTTTTTTTTTTTTTAAACTAATTAATAATTAATTGTTTTTTAATTATCTTTAACTAAATTTTGCAAAAAAAGCTTATCAATATTATTTCAATAAATACCAAAGCGCAGTTATAATTGATTATTGTGCTAATTTTACTGTTTCAGAATCTAGATTCTACTAGCTAGTAGCCATGAAGACATTGCATATGTATTATGTGAAATGAGCTATATTGTTTTGTTATCAACTAATTTAGAAAGAGAAGAATATTTTTTTCGAAATTTGCGAAAAGAATAGGAAAATAAAACGAACACATTTCTTTCTCTTAAGAAGTTGTTGGAGGGTCTTTTATAACCGATTGATACTGATATTAATTTATGCAATTTTTTAGCCGAAATAATCGATGGATAAATATGAAATTTCGCAGGGATACTCAGTAAATCATTTCTAGTTGAGCTATTCTTCTCTTTTTATTCTAAAAATAAAAAAAAATGGAAAATTCAATAGAAACAATCGGTCTATCATTAAACCCTGCGGGCCAGCCCCAAAACTTCCCGCTGTATTCGAGCTCGTTGAGCTCGAAAACATTATTGTGAACACATTTTCGAGCTCTTTGAGCTCGATAATACTTTTGTATGCCATTGTCTAAAAAAAAACATTTTTTAGCATTTCTTTCTCCCACGATATCTCGCGAACGAATCAACCGATTTTGATTGTTGAGGCGGCAATCGACGTGTTTTATCAAGTTCTAAAGCTGATCAAATTTAGAAATTGATTTATTGAGTCGTTTTTGAGGAATTTCAAAAAAACCAAAAAAAAATTGTTTTTGAATTCTTTCGTCAACGGTTTCTCTTGAACGAACGGATCGATTTTTAAGAATAAGGTGGCATTCGACGCGGCTTATAAAGTTTTAGAGCTTCTTGAATTTTGGAATCAATCCATCAAGCAAAATAAAAGTTATCCAAATAAAACATTTTTAAAAAAATTTTATTTTCGAAATATCTCCGAACGCACCCTACCGATGAAGCTCAAATTTACAGCTTCAAGATATTAACAAGCCACGTCGAATGACACCTCAAAGATCAAAATCGGTTCATCCGTTCAAGAGTTATGAATATTTATATAGGTACGTACGTGCACACATACATACACTCGGATATTATCGTGAAATTAGTCAGGATAGCTTCCTAGAACCTCAAAACGTCAAAATCTGATAGACATTCAGTTTTTGTAAATCGGACCGAAACCAATAACTTCCCGAATTTTTGAAAATTTTCTTAGCGGGAAGTTGAAAAAATATTAAGTTTTGTCAAGTAGCGGAATTAAAGAGGCGAACCTTACGTGTATTGTAAAATCTACTGTATTATTTTTTTACGACAAGTACCATCAAAAAGCTGAGAACCACGATGATGCGTGATATAAAAAAGAACTTTTTTGGCACTTATAATTACAATTTTAATTAATAATAAAGATAAATTATTGAAATAACTAAAAATTTTGAGGTTACATGTCACGAAAATAATATGTAAACAAAAACATCGAATTCGTGTATTTGTTTTTATCACAAGATGTCTCTCAGCGTTAATTATTGTTTGTTCATTTTTTCTCCGTAAGATGGCATTATAAATGATTATTTCAACAATTTAACAGCAATAGAAAAATTCACCAACATGAGGTGGAAGAATCCATTCAAACAATGCCTACATGCATAAATACAATCTAACGCATTACTTCTTGACAGACAAAACTATAGAATAAAACTGATAGCCCAGTCCTTTAACAAATCCGTCTGGAAATTACAACTGATAAATTGATAAATTAAAAACAAAACTAAAAGAAAATAAATATATAAAAAAAATTAATCTACAATTGAAAATAACAAAAATTACAAAGCTCAATGTTTAAAAATCTCCATAATTTTCAATGTTCATAAAATGACACTGGTACAATTACACATCTATATAAATATATAATTTCTATGTAGTTTTTTTTTATAGATTGCAAATTATGTAATTTGTTTTTTCTTATAACAAAAAACTTCACCATAAAATATTTTCTAGATATCAATCTATGATTTATCAACTATGAATCTATAATTTTAGAAAAATTAATAGTTTATTTACTTTTCAATGGTAAAATAATCTTTTTATTTTAAATATTGATCAGATATTTTATGTTAAATTATTTTTCTATTGAAAAGAAAGTAGTGGAATAATTTTAATAATCCTAAAAAACTTAGCATACTTAAATAATGGTGAAATCAATTAAATGAGGAAATAGTCCTAAAAAATTTCTAACTAATATTATTCCTCAACTGATTTTAAGCCGGCATTCTTTCTTCTATTTTAATTTTTATACGCTTCGACACGTCACAAAATGATTTAGTTTTTAATTAGGCCGTTGCTATTTCAACTCCACCGTACGGTATAGAACCGTACGGTTCAGTACCGTACGATTCAGTACCGTACGATTCAGTTCCGTGCGGTTCAGTTCCGTACGGTTCAGTTCCGTACGATTCAGTACCGTACGGTATAGTACTAAATTTTATATGCCTATACATGACCATATACACCGGGATTAAGCCGTATATGATCTGTAAAATTCATGAAAATAGATGGTGCCCTTTGATATGTACCCACATATAGTTGTATATTCCCGACTAGAATTTTTCATAAGGACCTGGCAAAGACTTTATCAGGTTAACCTTATTTCAAATAAGGTCCAGATCAGGATATCCTGACGAGGATCATGATATAGATGTAACGCTTAAGCCTAATTAGGCCCTTACCAGGATTTCCTAATCAAATCCTCATCAGGATTACCGTCTCAGGTCCTTAACAGGATATCCTCATCAAATTCTTATCAGGGTTGCCTTATTAATAATGATTTAAAAAAAATATTAAATTGCAAAAAAAAAATAAGAAAATTTTAATTCGATCCGAAATGTGATCTATTGGATTAAGAGCATTACTTAGAGGGAGTAAACATGTTTTTTATTGATGAAAAAATCCTGACGACTGCTGCGCTCGAACCTGCATCCTTCCAATTCAAAGTCCTTGATGCTATCCACTGCTCTGACACACATATGTGATCTTGTAAGTGTAAATATTATATTTATTATGATATCAAAGAATAACTAATGAAGAAGTAAACAATTCGTACTGCAATGATTGATGTAATTTTTATATAATATTGTTTTGTACTTTGTTTAATTTTTAGCCTGTAAATAAAATATTTAAAGGGATTGAATAACTTATTTATTAATAAGAAAATCATCATGTGGTCCTGATAAGGAACACGTCAGGTTCACCTGAAGACAAATCAAATTTTTTTAAATAAAGAAATCCAAATGTGGTCCTGATAGGGAACACGTCAGATTGACCTAATAGCGTTTTTTCTGCCTCGCAAGTGGATATAACCCCTTAAATGGACCCCAAATTAGAACTCTATTTCAGGATGCTTATTTTATAGGTAAAATGAATGATTGGGAGAGAGCAGCTTGGGTAAGTTTAAAAAATGTGTGTCATAAATTTTTAGGAAATGATAAAAGTGAAAATTACAGGACAACAGTCGAAGAATTAGTGACAAATTACAACAATTTAAGATGCTTAATGAATCTAAAATTACACTTCCCAGATTCTCACATCGACCACTTTCCTGAGAATCTTGTGAAGTACAGTGAAGAACAGGGAGAACGTTTTCATCAAGACATAAGTGAAATGGAGACTAGATATCAAGGAAATTGGAATATCAACATGATGCGCAGGCTATTGCTGGACTCTCAAAAGAGATATACCAAAAGAAAATAACAAACGAAAGAGAAATCCACCCCGTAGATCATTTGAAAATGAAAGAGTTCGATACCACCGGCAAACAGTTTAAAAGTTGGGAAAATCATTCTTCTAATTCTGTTTATACGTCATTCTCATAGATTTTACAATTTTCTTACATTTTTAGATTTTAATCTTGTATTTTGTTCATAAAAAATACAAGAAATTCACTTAATTGGGTTTAAAAGATTTTTTTCCATTTTTTCAGCAGCAATGTTCTGCTATTCTATACGTTTTTTGTAGTTTTATGAATGTTTGAGGGGACTATGAGCCAAATTTATTGCAGAATCCTATCAAGGAGATTAAATTACATAATAATCTTTGTCAATCCGGGTCGACAAAATTTTTCGTAGCGGTGGTCGATAGCGGTTACGTTCACGTAAAATTGATTTACCAATTAATTATCCGCGAATGACAAATTATTTATACTCAATAAATAGCAGCCTTAATTTACTGACTAGATATTGAATATAAATCAGCACAAGATTCAGTATTAGAACACAAGAAATAGTTTTATAATTGCAAAGCGGTTTTAGAACACGAAGTAAACAGTACTAGAGCACGTTGTAGAAATAGGATGATGAAACGATGGCGTCTTCCTTCGTTCCCGTTTGGAGGAGATGATGACAGCATGGCTGTCCCAGCGAATTTTCCCATTGGCTCACAAGTGCGCCAACAGGAAACAGTTAGTGGCTGATTTGTCTTATTGGCAGCCGAGCACGCCGTTATGAGACAAATTTTCTGATTGGCCGGCCAATATAATACGAATTATCTTATTGACCGGCTAGTAGCGGGTTCTCATGCATTTTTACACGGTCATGAGCAATAAATTACAAGCGTCGGGCCCATATAGCGAGTGACCCGGCACTATTCTGACCTTGAAGTCAGTAGCGAGTTCGGCAGCTCCCGGATTAGCGAAAATGCACGAAGGATTTGAAATTAATCAAGCTCGTGACTGAACAATTAAAGTTTATATTATAATTAAGTTATGGACACTTACAAGCCAAAAATAATTGATATCTGCAAGCTAAAGTGATCAAAAAATTAGTATTCATAAGCTGCAAATATATCATGAAAAAATATAATTATCAAAAATTTAAAGTTTCGGATCATGAATGATAATAATAATGAGTAAAAATCTTAAGGTTTACTGATCCAGAATAATGAATGAATAAAATCTCGCGTTGTGATGATTAAATTCTTGCGGTGTGACATTCAAAAAAAATAATACAAAAATTTTGTTTGATGTGTATGGAAAATGTGATGAAAGTGAGGATGGAGGAAACAAGGGAGGTAAGTTCTGAAACAAATAAGATTGTTATGAACGGAAAACAATAAGGAGTGATAATTCGTTTAAAAATGAAGTCTTAAAATTTTGAATTGAACATGTTCAGGTGATGATGGTGGAGTTAAAGAAGTAAGAGGACTAACTCTATCAGCGAGCCGGCGTTTACAAGCGCACATAATGCGTCTTTGATGACGAAGTAGTGGCTCACAAGTCATGAATTGGATCATGAGCGAATTGCTTTTAGAAAAGAGTTCAACTGTTACATACATAAAATTATCAAACAATGGTTCGTGTATGTAAACAGTTTTGAGTTCTGTGGAAGATGAATCCTCGAGCACATAGAACCACCAACAAATAGTTGACTCAGACCTAAGCCGCAAAAGGGTTGCGGTGTCATTGATAATGAAAATTTGATTCACGATGTATTCAGGACCTTGGACATACAGGCGAATCTGGTCAACAATTAGATCCACGATTTGGACCATATCATTCCCCACCAACCAGCTCTCGGGGAAAAAACTTTCTCGTCGTTGGCCATTCATTTTTTCTAAACCTTATCCATCCCAACAAAAGAGCAGGAATTTTCCCTAAATGTTATTTTTCAACTGAATTTGACCAATAAACATTCTCAGATCGGTCTATTTAGATGCTATGATGTTTTTTAAAATACCGTGCCGTTCGGAGTATACTAATTTTTGAAGTTTTTCTACTCATTAAATAAATGAATTTCAAAAATCAACTAAAAACTACTTATGAGTTATCTTTATGACCTAGAAGAGGTGGTACGTGGCCTTATTAGGACGATAGCCAATAAGGAACAAAAAAAAACCCAGGAATGGATAGTAAATGAAATGGATCCGCATTTAAACCCCAAAGTAATAAACGAAGTTCATTTTTTTTGACGCTTAAACAATTTTTGAATTTTAAATTCAGTTAAATTTGAGTATTGTTTTACAAGGAAACTTCCATCGTCATTTGGTATCACAAAATGGAGTTTAATAGAACAGCAACTACAAAAGGATTTCAAAGACTTCATTGTGTAATACCAAATGACGATGGAAGTCTACTTGTAAAACAATACTCAAATTCAACTGAATTTAAAATTCAAAAATTGTTTAAGCGTAAAAAAAAAAATAAACTTCGTTTATTACTTTGGGTTTTAAGTGCGGATCAATTTCATCAATTTAATGAGTAGAAAAACTTCAAAAATAGTACACTACGAACGGCACAGTATTTAAAAAAAAACAAAGCATCTAAATAGACCGATCTGAGAATGTTTATTGGTCAAATTAAGTCGAAAAATAATATTTTGGAAAAAAAAATTTTTTCGAAGTAAGAAAAAAAATAGAACGAATTGTTTGCCCACGATCAGATTGGTCTCAAAATTTTCTAAATTCATCCAAGTTTTTTTGAAAATTTTTTCAAAAAAATCAAAGGGGGCATACATTTCGAAAAAACGTTTTTTTTTTTTTTTTGCTTAAAACTCAAAATAAACAATTAAGGAACTGATTAAGAATAAAAACGTATTTTTTTCTTGAAAGAACATTCAAAAACGAAGAATTTGTAAAGAAACACAATCCGATTGGTGTATTTTTCGCGAAGTTATAACCGTTTTAAAAAATAACTTCGAATTTTAAAAAAAAAATTGGTATGTCGGAAACGAGTAGTCAAAAAAATACGAAAAAATTCATGAGAGCGTTTTTTATCAGCCTCCAAAACTTATAAATTTTTCAAAAATATCGGAGGCGGTGACCTCAAAAAGTGGCCGATTTGGTATGGAATGCCCCATATATACAATTGTTGAAACAAAACATTTATTCCATAACCTCAACAGGTTATAGGCCCAGGACACGTGCTAGTGGTTTATTCAAATAAATTGTATATTATCGGATGGTTGATAAGAAAGATATTCCAAAGATTTCCATTGATGATTCTGTTTAAAAAAATTCAGAAATAAATACATCAAAAGCACTCAGAGAACAAATAAAAAGTTCACAGACTCAAGAAAGTCTATTTTCTCACAACGAGATGGCCGAGTTGAGATCTTATCACATACATCGTTTTAATGATGAAAATTACCAACTATGGAAGGGTCAGATGATGATCTTCATGACTGTAAACAAGCGCAAAACATATATACTTGGTACAACACCGCGTCCAGCAGCAAACATTGAAGATTGGGATGGGAAAGATGCTGAAGCTCAGGCATTCCTCATGCGTGGTTTGGAGCTGGATCAACTCAAATATCTTGATAACTGCATCACGGAAGCTGACATATAGGGTAAGCTAGAGACTATTCATGGTCAAAAAAGTGATCCGTCTGTGCAGTTTTACGTCCAGGTAGCGGGTACCGATGGACAATTATTATTATTATTATTATTATTATTATTATTATTATTATTATTATTATTATTATTATTATTATTATTATTATTATTATTATTATTATTATTATTATTTTCGGCCCTAGTCTTTCGACCACTAGACCGGGATCACCCTGAGTGGATTATCTGGGAGGTATTTTGAAATGAAAAGAATTATTGTTGGATGTACAATTTAAATTACTAATATATTCTACAAAAATTTCGACGATATGAATACAATAATACTTGAAATTAAAATTATAATTAGGTGGCTAATCAGCCGACATTAATTGTATAAGCGAAAATTGGTTATTAATTCTGAATTATAGCTGGGATATAAGGTGGCAAGCCGCCTACTCTTACTCAAATAATTAGAATTTTACATTAAAATATTATTATAAAAATTGTCTTTTATAAACAACGAGAACCAGTAATTTTAAACGTAAAAATTATCTCTTTTGTCTGTGTCACGAGTTATTAGCGAATCGGAAATTCAATTGTCTATTATTATAATTCAAATTTACAGTACCTGTGGTTGCAGCAACTGGATATTTCGTATTTGTATTGTTGTAGTAAGTTGCACTGACTCTAGCGTAATATTTACGTTTACAATTTTGTTTTCACTGTTAAATTTATATTTTTAATTGTACTAAATTAATCGAATACTCCTAAACTATTTGTTAATCAAAAGGTAAAAACACTCGTAGAAGAACAACTGACTTAGTACGGAACTAGTGCAGAATCGAGTTGTGTGTATGTATAAAAAAAAAATTTTAACTAGTACGGAACTAGTGTGAAGTGAGAGATCACTTGTAGTTAATTATTCTATTTGACCCGGAACTAAGGTCAAAGAGCGTTGAAAGAGAGCGTTTTCTTTTCGGCGACACTTTTTATAATTTCCTAATTGTCCGATCTTATGCATTGTTTTGGGGGAAGACCGTATCCAATCAGAGCACAGCTCTTCAGGGGCCTTCCTTTTCTCTATGGGTTTTTTTACCTCCAGAAAGTGGTGAGGGCACCTTCTGACGTGGGCGTGTGTGCGTGCGCATCCACACATACACCTACATGTACAATTTATTTTTGTCATAATAGTTTAAATTTATTTATTATATTAATTAAAATTTTAATAATTCAATTTAATTATTATAACAATTTAATTTTAATATAACATTTCAGTTTTAAACTACACGTGTTCAAATTTTATTTTGTAATTCTGATATCATTAATTGAACAATTAAATCTGATATAATTAATTGAAAATTATAATAATTCAATTTTAATTATTATAACAATTTAATTTTAATAGTTCAATTTTGATATTTATTATAATAATTTAATTTTAGTCATTATAACAACTTAATTTTAATAATTCAATTTTAATTTTTATTATAATAATTCAATTTTAATTATTATAACAATTTAGTTTTAATTATTATAACAATTTAATTTTTTTCTTATTATAATAATTCAAATGCTCTTGTTATAAAAATTAATTTTTAGCTGTTATAACAGTTTTATATGTACTAAGAAGAGTTCTTAATTTCTAGTTAGTAAATATTAAAAGATGAGGTGTAATTTATCAAAATTGTTAGGTGGCTGAACAGCCGACTCTAATTTATATTAAAGGTAAAAATTATTAGAATTGTTAGGTGGCCAGCCAGCCGACACTCGATTCCAAAATTCAAAATTTATATTTACTATTCTATTTTCCTATTATTATCTCGTATTAATTAAAATTATATGCTAAGTAATTTTTATTAAAAATATTTTGTTAGTTAAAAATTATTTTGGATAGTAATTTTTTGTATTGAATTTCCTTAATGACTATTTCGTCATTTGATATCTATTTTCGTCTAGACATCTAAATTTGTTTCTTTAATGGCTATTTCGTTATAACAAAACTATTTTATCTATTTGTTCTATGATCCCGAGATGTCTCGACAGAAGTGCACTCAGAGGGAAAGTAAGGGATTAAGATTGTTTAAAAGATTACTTCATTTATTTATAAAAAATAAAATTTGTTCACGTCTTACTTATTCTGAGTACGCTTCTGACGATAAACGTTTTCGGTTACTTTCCACGTAAGTGTTTTCAGCTAGCCTTTGGGCCTTGATAATTACCTAAGGGTCATTACGGCTATATTTAGGTGTTTGTTCTAGCTTTTCAACAAATGCCAAAACAAACAAGCCTAATCTTTTAAAAGCATTTTCTCTTTTTTAACTACCTTATCTCTTATCTTTCTAACATTAATTCTTTTTAAAAAACTAAAAATAAAATAAAAGTAAAAATAAAAACTGGTCGCCAGCTTAATTTTAAGTGTAAAATAAAATCATAATGCCAAATAATTAAATGTATTTTTAGCAAATTTAACTGGACGTAACAGCAGGTACTGCTAGATTAATTTATTAATGCTAAGATGGGTGACGACGAAAGTGTTGCTGATTACGTCACAAGTGTTTCAGGTTTAGCGCAGAGGCTAAAGGACATGGAACTGGAACAAAATGTACCAGTTATTATTTTCAAAATTCTAGGGAGCATGCCTGGAAGATTTGATTACGTGAGAACTGCGTGGAACCCGATGAAAAAAGATTTTGTCTAATCATATATGATTATATATGTTCATATACATGATCATATATGATTATATATAATCATATATGAAGTTATATATAATCATGCATGATTATATATGGGGTTATATATAATTATATATAAATAAATATGACCCCATGCATAATTAGATCTGATCATACCTGGCTGTTATAAGCCCATATATAAGTTTACATATGATCAGATCTGATTATATATAAGTCTATATATAATTAGATATGATCATACCTGGCTGTTATGACCCCATATATAATCATATACAAGTCTATATATAATTAGATATAATCATACCTAGCTGTTATAACCCCATATATGATCATATATAAGTCTATACTTGATGAGGTCTGATCAGACATGATTGATACAAACCCATATATAATTAGATATAGGCCTATATATAATTAGATCTGATCAGGCGTGACCGATATAAACCTATATGTAGTTATATATGTCTATGTATGATTAAATCTGATCAGATTTCATTCATATGTGTAACAGGGAAAATTTGAATTTTCCGCGTTCAGATTACTAGGATTACCTAGTATGCGCGCCGTCGATAAAAACCATGACTACTCCAGGGTTATCCGGGGTAGATCGCGACTTGTCACCAGAAGTGGTAATTGTAGGGACTTGTCCGTCAATCCCCCTCCCTAGTTGTAAGTAGGAGTTTCCAGATTTCCGGAAGTTGCCGAATCTAATCGAGTGGGTACACAGTGATAAGTGTCGGTGAGAAAATCGAGACCAGAAGAGAACCGGACAGACCTCCGAAGGATTGAGACGCTGCACTAACTCAGGTAATTAATTAATTTAGACTTGGATTCTAATTGTGGAACCAAGCGATAATAATTCTAAATATTATCGATACCAGGCCATTAGCCAGTATCCTTTATAACACCTAATTAATTATACTGGAAAAGCAGGTGAAGGAGAGTACGAGTGAAATTGGAATTTTGAGAGACGAGAGTAAAGGAGAGTCAAGACCGAGACAAAGGAACCAGTCAAGACGAGACAAAGGAACCCAACAAGACGAAACGGAGACAAGTCAGAGAAAACTACGCATCAGAAATTAACATCAGGTATTAATTAAATTAATTATTCTAAGCCCAAGCCAGAATATTAATTTAGTTCCATAAAAATACTTAGTCGTTCGTCGGGTAATCCGCGTCTAGGACCGTAATAGATTAATTAGAGTAAATTTTGTTAAAATTAATCTAAGCCAGACGTTGTCTAACTGGATCCAGGCCCTTCAGCCGAATCCAGGGCGTCGTCCATAATTCCAGGCCATTGCCGGAATTATTGCGTCGTAGAAAATTCTAGGCCTATTGTGTGAAAACACAAGCCAGAAATTTCGTGGTCGAGTCCGCGTTAATTATAAGTGTTTAATTATAATTGGTAAATAAAGTGGATGGTTGTGCGGAAAGAAAAAGTAAAAATTTTGAGTATTTGGGAAAAATTTTATGAAGTCAAAAATTGGTGCTAAAAAAATTAATTTTGTAAAAGTGTGGTTTTCGTAGAAAAAGTTTCATTTGAAAAATTTTTTTGGCGGTAAAGAAAATTTTCGGGGAAAATGTAATTTTACAAAATAATGATAACTAATATAAAACTAGAAATATTTAGAATAATTATCACGGAAAATATGATTAAGTAAAGTAGTCGTCGGCTTAGACTTTACTTAATTTTGGACACGTCATAATTCTAAATTTAGAATAATCCTCGGACATAAAATCGAAAAACAAAAAGATTAAGTTTCTTCGGACTTAAAATTTAAAACAAAAGATTAAGATTTGTCGTACTTAAACTTAATAACAAAACGATCAACATTCTTTTGAGTTGAAAATTTTTGTTTTAAATTTATAAATTATCAAACATTGTAAACATCAAAATGTTTACTCAATTACAAGATTTAGACAATATTGGAGTCATGGATATGCGTCGTTTGTCAGTAGGCAACGATTGCAGCCGCTCGACAAAACTACCCAACTCAAGTACATCACTTACATCATCGACAGTGCTTACATTTTCAACATCAACGAGAACAACACCTCGGGTGATAACAACTTTAAGAAGTAAGAACAATTCATTAACTCCAATTTTAAATCGAGGTAGCCATGAATTGTTCATAGCCGCTGATGGGTTGGATTTTCCACCCAGTACGCAGGCCCAGGACATTCATAGGCAAGTACTTTGGCAAAAGGAGGCAATAAATGATCGATTTGAAAATAGTGGCGGAATACATCAATTTGGAGGCGATATTTCATCAGAAACGCAACGATTATTCAACCAATTGGACAATAATATGCAGCAAATACGTCAATCGTCATCTAATCAAAGAAAAATTAACGAAGAAACTGCTGCATCAATAAATCGATTGTCTCAGCTGGTTAGAGAAGTTCTAATTTCAAACAAAGGAATTACAGACAGGTTGAATTTATGGAAAAATTTCTGGTGTTCAAATTCTTCAGTTAATTCGAGAGCAGCTGAATTTCAGTCGAACGGTTCAACCTTTACCCCGATGGGTCAAGGTTTGGCGAGGGGGGAGTATCCAGCTGCGATAAAACCACCAGATTATAGTCTCTATACCAACAATCGCCCAGAATTCAGCAATCTCAGCCACAACGTCAACCAGATAATTATCAGAGTCATAGACCTGATCAAGACAGTCAGATATCGATTGGAGATCGTATAAGCTACCTCCAAGATCAAATACGCCAACTACAATTAATCCAACAACAAGAAATGGGTCAACATCGCCAGATTCCGTCGTCAAATCAAAATAGCAACTATGATTACCATAGAACAAGAGCAGGGGATTATCCTCAGGCCCAGAATTGTTTTGACAGTTCGCCGAGGGTACCCGCTCCTACTCCAGCATTCCAACAGAATCTATGCAGGTACAATGAGTCTCATCCTGATGGAAAAAGGTGGAAAAATATTCTACATAGTCTAAAAATGGGCAATTTGCATTTTCCGCAAGAAAATATGACGGTGAATGACTTCCTGTACGCAGCTGAAGCCAGAGCTCATAGAGAAGGATGGACAGAACAAGAACTGTTGAAAGCAATGAGCTACATTTTACGAGGAGCTGCAGCACGTTGGTTTGATGTCAACTATCTTCGTTGGAAAAACTACCAACAATTTAAGCAAGAATTTAAAAAGGCATTTGGGAGCTCTGCAACTGACCAACAATTAATAATGGAGATCAGCAGAATGAAGATGAAACCTGAACATAATGCAGTCTCCAGTCAATGACGCGATTTATAAAGAAGAGTCAGAACCCTCCAGTTGTAATCCTATGAGATCTAAATCATCTGGAATATATGAGAATAAATATGGAGTTTAGACTACAGCTAAAAACATCAATCATCAAACTCAGCAGAATTCAGCTCAGATTAATTCCAGTCAAGGCCAAATGAAACCACAGCAACATTACCAGCAAATTAAATGTGTTTCCAGATTTAAATCCAGGTTTGGTAAAGCTTCGTCAGCTTTTCCGAGATTTACCAAACCGTGTTTTAACTGTGGGATATACGGTCACCTGTTCAGAGCTTGTATAAACCCAAGACGGGAAGTTTGCAACGTGTGTTTTGAAATTGGCCATTTCAGACATAACTGTAATCAACTGGTGTTCGTAAAGAATAATCTTCCTGAAAATTCGTTGCAAAATAATAAAATTCCAAGTCATTAAGAGGATAAAGACAGCCCTGGAAACAACTGGAAAACGATTAACACCAGGACCGAACTCCCCGTCGGCTCAGAATGTCCATGGAATAATAAAGGGGTTAAATAAACGACTCTAGACAGTAATATTAGCCAGTTAAGGATATTCCAGGCCGATGAAGTCTTGACTTCGCCGCAGTGTTCTCATCCAGGCCCTTCTTCATTACCAGATAGCCGGTATGAATTATTGCAGGCCAACGAAATGTCAACTTTGCCGCAACATTTCATTCCAGGCAATAACTTGCATCAAGCTACAATGCCAACAAATGTCGTAACATCAAGAGAATATTTTATAGTACCAGAGATGATCAGTCACTAAATTGTATGGAGGTCAGAAGTCCATCAGTCCACATAATGGAAAATTAAAATTGTATCAGTACATCTATGATAGCTAGATCGGAATCTCAACTGTAATTTGGTGACCTCGATAGTTAGGCAAGAAAAAAATAATTAAAGACTCAGAAGTAAATAACTCGAAGACCAAATTTAAACCAGTGAAGAAACCAATTTATTCAGAAGCTGACATGTCATTGCCAACCTCTGTAACTAGGCAGTCCAGTAAGCCAGTTACAGAATCACAAGGAGTAGACTCGATTTCAACCACATCATCTTAGTCTATCGAGATAATAATATCGGAAAAATCAAGTCAATTTCAAGGCCTTCATGTATGAACACCAAGTTGGACCAGTATTTTCAATTATTGCTAACCCGGGCAACAGTCTGGCAGGGGGGAGTGTAACAGGGAAAAATGAGTTATTTTATTGACCAAAATCACGATTTTTCGCTGATGGTCATTTACCCTAGCCGCAACCCCAAACGAGCAATTTAATAAGTTTTTCGACTTGTCGCCGGGCGCGCTGATTGAAAATACTCTTACGCTAGGCCCAATCATAAATTGGTAGAGGAGTGGTTATCCGATAACAACCGAAGACACTCGAGTAAAATTATTAAAAACGCTAGACAGCAGGAGAGAAGGGACAGAACCAGCAGGGCCGGGTAGCCATCAAGACGTACAAAGACAAAACCGGCAGGGCCGGGTAACCATCAAGACCTACACACAACCGGACAGACCACCGAGGATTGAGACGCTGAATTAACGCAGGAGAGTGCAAGTAAATTTGGAACTATGACGAACGAGACGGAGAGCCAAAGGAACCTGACGAGACGAACCACCAGACGGAGAGCAAGCCGCCGGAAAACATCAGAAATTACATCAGGTATTAATTAAATTAATTGTTCTAGGCCCAAGCCAGAATGTTAATTTAATTCTATAAAAATACTTAGTCGTTCATCGGGTAAATCCGCGTCTAGGCCCGTAATAGATTAATTAGTGTAAATTTTGTTAAAATTAATTTAAGCCAGACGTTTGTCTAACCAGATCCAGGCCCTTCAGCCGGATCCAGGGTGTCGTTCTTAATTCCAGGCCATTGCCGGAATTATTGCGTCGTAGAAAATTCTAGGCCTATTGTGTGACAACACAAGCCAGAAATTTCGTGGTCAAGTCCGCGTTAAATAAAAGTAATTAATTAAAATAAATAAATAAAATTAAGTAAATTAATTAAATAAAATTAATTGAATAAATAAATTGAAATTTATAAAGAGACCGTTAAATAACTAATTAAGACAAAGTTAACAGACGCGAAAAATCTGAGATAAAATTTAATTAATCAATAATTAAAATTAATAAATAATAGTAAATAATAAATTAAAGTTAATAACAATAAAAGAAAATTAAGTGTCTGAACAGAACAGAAAAGAATCAAGGAAAGTCAAAAGTAGTGAGTGACGCATACTTTGGAGGATCAGGTAAATGTGGTATTGAAAATTTCTGACGTAAATTTATTGTAGTTATAGATAAAATGAAAATGGAAATAAAAGTAATAGTGAGACAGTTGATTAAAAATTAATTGATTAATGTAAATATCTTTAAACTAAATTTTAATTAATTTTATTGTTGGTGGAGGACGGTTAATTGGTTGTATATTAATTGATTTGAAATTTTAAACGGTGAATTGAATCGAAGTATTTTAATATTGGTAAAAGGAAAATTGTTAAAAGAATGTGTGGGTTAAAAGTGAAAATAGTGTTAGTGATAGTAAAATTGTTAGTGTTAAAGTCACGTTGAGGGTCAAGGTGACCGCGTGAATTCGTTGTAAAGGATTTAGATCACGTAGAGGGTCTAGGGGACCGCGTGAATGAATTAATTGTTAAGGTAAAAGTCGCGTAGAGGGTCCAGGGGACCACGCGGGAATAAATATAAGGTTTTAGTCACGGAGAGGGTCTTGGTGACCGCGTGGAGGATTAAGTTATAAGGTTTAGTTAAGTCGCGTGTGTGTGTATAACAAGTCCAGGGGACGCAGAGTGAGTGTGTGTGTGATGCCAAAAGTAGTTGGCTTAATTAAGGTTTAGGAAATCGTCAAAGGTAGTTGACGAGAATAAGGTTTTAAAGACGTCAAAGGTAGTTGACGGAAATTGATAAGGGTTAATAAGGTTTATAAGTGTTATAAGGACAAAAAGGTTTATAAAGTCATATAAATAAAGATCAAAATTATTATTTAAATAAAGTGTTAATAATTATAAATTATCTTTCCTCTTCCTTCTCTTACAAATTAATTAATTTACAACGACCCTGACGATCCAAGATCCGGCTCTGGCAGGCCGTTATTACTTCCAGTGGCGCCCTCAGTAAGGACGACCAGAGTAGCAGCTTAGCCCTGTTATATATGAAACCTATAAATATATATATATATATATATATATATATATACTGGTCACAGAAATTAAGGGATAGAAGAAAAATCTGAAATTTTTAGGTGATTTTCAACATGCTGTAACACGGTGAAAAATAGTCGTATAAAAAATCTAAAAAAAGCAAATTGTAGCCTCAAGTTTCTAGTTTTCAGATCTGGACCTCAAAATTTTTTATCATGTACGGTTCCGGAGTAATCATGAGAAAACCAACGAAAAAAAAATTTTCAAAATCTTTGCTGGTCTTTCAATACCTCTATGGGCGACAATAAATTTTTTTGAATAATCCGACTGTCTGACTTTTCTCGGAAATTTTATGCCCTTTAATTTGGTGGCCTTAAAAAGTTTCTACGACGATTTGGCGCCGAGTTATCATTGATCAAAGCAAAAAAGTCCATTTTGGCTTTGATAATCAATAACTCCAGATGTATTGGTCGTACAGAAAATGGAAGCAGGGTTTTGAAAACTGCAAAACATTCTCTATAAGGAAAAATTAGTGGCATTTGATAGAAAAATTTTTTTTAAAGCGATATTGTTTGGTAAAAAACAGGTCAAAATTCACAAATTCAAGGATATTCGGAAATCTTGCTATAACTTTGGATATGAAGGATGAACAAAGGATATCTTCGACTTTTTTCCAACCTCAAAGTGTTCTGAAAAAACCCTGGAAATTTCAAATCGCTGCGATTTTTCTTTCTTAGTGCCCCGAAGCTTTAAATTTATCGATTTTGTCAAAAATCACCATAATTGGTAGGTTCTCGGTTTTTGTTCATTTTTTCGATTTGAAAATGGTTTTTTTACCAATAATCTTCATTTCTTCGATCAAAAAGATCGATTATCGAAAAAAATTGAAAAAAAAAAAATTTTGAAAAAAATTTTTTTTATTTTCAAAATTTTTTTTTTCAAAAATTTTTTTTTTTTCAAAATTTTTTTTTTTGTTGGATCTGCAATGATTTATCATTGTCAAAAAAAATTCCTAAAATTTTTTTTACCGCTGTAACTGCATCTGCTTCAAATGTCAACTTAACAAACATACCCTTTGGGTAACTCTAATGCCGGCGGTAAAAAAAATTTTAGGAATTTTTTTTGACAATGATAAATCATTGCAGATACAACAAAAAAAAAAATTTTGAAAAAAAAAAAATTTTTAAAAAAAAATTTTTTTTTTTCAATTTTTTTCGATAATCGATCTTTTTGATCAAAGAAATGAAGATTATCAGTAAAAAAACCATTTTCAAATCGAAAAAATGAACAAAAACCGAGAAACTACCAATTATGGTGATTTTTGACAAAATCGATAAATTTTAAGCTCCGGGGCACTAAGAAAGAAAAATCGCAGCGATTTGAAATTTTCAGGGTTTTTTCAGGACACTTTGAGGTTAAAAAAAAGTCGAAGATATCCTTTGTTCATCCTTTATATCCAAAGTTATAGCAAGATTTCCGAATATCCTTAAATTTGTGAATTTTGACCTGTTTTTTACCAAACAATATCGCTTTAAAAAAAATTTTTCTATCAAATGCCACTAATTTTGCCTCATAGAGAATGTTTTCCAGTTTTCAAAACCCTGCTCCAATTTTCTGTACGACCAATAGATCCGGCGTTATTGATTATCAAAGCCAAAATGGACTTTTTTGCTTTGATCAATGATAACTCGGCGCCAAATCGTCGTAGAGACTTTTTAAGGCCACCAAATTAAAGGGCATAAAATTTCCGAGAAAAGTCAGACAGTCGGATTATTCAAAAAAATTTATTGTCGCCCATAGAGGTATTGAAAGACCAGCAAAAATTTTGAAAATTTTTTTTTCGTTGGTTTTCTCATGATTACTCCGGAACCGTACATGATAAAAAATTTTGAGGACCGGATCTGAAAACTAGAAACTTGAGGCTACAATTTGCTTTTTTTAGATTTTTTATACGACCATTTTTCACCGAGTTACAGCATGTTGAAAATCACCTAAAAATTTCGGATTTTTTTTCTATCCCTTAATTTCTGTGACCAGTGTATATAACCTGATTGAAAGAAACGATTCAAAACAATTTGCAATGTTAAATGCTTATAAGAAGGGCGATTCAAAAGCATTCAAAGTATTCAAAAGCATTAAAAAGTATTTAAAATTTTTTTTTTCTAATCGTTTCAATCGTTTCTTTTAAGAAGGGTATATATATATATATATATATATATATATATATATATATATATATATATATATATATATATATATATAAATATATATATATATATATATAAATATATATATATATATATATATATATATATATATATATATATATATATATTAGATAATATGACAATTTTTTAAAATCAATGTTATTAAATTTTTATTCTGTCAACTATCAATCAAACTTAAATCCCCAATCCTTAAAAAATGTTCAAAGGTTTTGGCATCAATTTAAAAGTATAAAGTATCAATTTAATTATTTGAGTTAAGTGATGCCATAAACGTTTCTTAATTGTAAGTGTATAACAGACTAGCGGATCAGACTACTAACCATTGATAACCAAAGTTAAGCAGCATCGGCGTGGGACATTAATTGGACGGGTGACCTCGTAGTAAAATAATAGTCAATGGTTAATAATTTTTTTTTTTTTTTTTATTTAATTTTAACCGACATTGATATTGATGAAGACAATAAATCCTAATTAAACTACTTAATTAATAATTTACAGATATTCTAAATGAGATTCTAGAAATGACTATATTCGTTCATGCATGATTATAAATAATCATATATGATCATGTATAATGTTACAAAGTTGCTTCGTGCGCCTCTGCCATCATGTGATTTCAGGTAATATCACGTGGGACATTACGTCGGCATGTCTATATGAAGGAGCGCAATCAATCAAATACGGTTTTTCGGCTTTAACGGTTTGGACGTTTAAAATCCTTGTAATATTCTATCCAGTCTCTTATCAGTCAACCCAGCAGTGCTGTATTACAGTTAGTTAATCAGCAATAAAGTTAACACTTAGTTTAACTTTATCTCAGATTGATCCAATTTACATTTAGTTAAATTGCGAAAGCTCCCGTTATTAATTACGGTTATTAATTAATTTAACCGGTTCGTGTGTGTGAAGCATTAATTAAGCCTTTTCTTTAATAAAGTCTTAATTAATATTATATATACCAGTGTTGAGTGAATTCATCCTGTTATCCTGCCCACCTTTATCGATAAGGCATAATAAGCGCATACTCATCCAGTTTACGATCCAGAAGGGGTATCCAGAAGGGTTAAGCCAGTCCAAGGTCATCAAGGACATCACTATCGCTCCGAACTACAGTCTAGGCTAAGTACTAGTGTTAGTTGAGATTTGTAAGGCCAGTTCGGGTATAAATTATAAAATCATATAAAATAAGAGTCTCATTGGGTCTGAGTAGCTAGGGTAACCCACGAAAAGGCTGTTCAAACATCTCGTACAGTTTTGAACGGCAACCCACCGTTTCAATGGCGCCCAACGGGTTTTAGTTAGTAGAAACTAATTAAGCCGATTGTTTAATCAGTAATTAAGCCTGTATTACTTTGCCGTAAGCAATAACGCAGACGGGTTTAGTTAATTTGATTGAGCTAAAAAATTACAGCATCTAATTATATAAATTCAATTAATCACTGCATAATTAGACCTTACAAACGTAAAACAAAAATTTCGAGTAGAGTCTGCGGAATAAAAACTAAATAAGATCGAAAAAATAGCAAGCGGGTTCAATTATATAAAATTGTTCCAGAACATTCCTAAAGTCTTGACTTTTTAGGCGTTCTATCAGAAAGAAAACGCACACCGCGAGTTTTTATATTTTTTGCTGTAAAAATATAACATTTTTTCCATTTTTTGTTTATTTTTTAATTTTTTTTTGTTAAAAAAAAAAATTACATTTTTGTTTAAAAAGAAAACTACCTGGGAGTAAGTTTTCTAAAGAATTTCTTTTTGCCCGGGAATGTACAAAAAAAAGTGAAAAATATTCACTTAAATCATTATTTTTATTTTAAAATTATTATTTTCAATTTCCAAACCGGAAATATTACAAGAAAAATTACCCGAGAATTATTTTTCTACAGAATTTCTTTTAGCGCGGGAAAGTAAACCAAAGAAAAAATTCCAAAGGAATTTTTATAAAACCAGTGATAACCATAGTTTGTAAGATTAAATATTGTTAAGTGATTTTACAAGTGATTACAGTGAAAATATTGTAAAATTAATTATAAGTATTTTATAAAATAGATATTAAGAATATTAGAATTAAGTATTTAAGACAAATATTTCAGTGAAAAATATTTATCAAAAAATATAAACACCGGATATAACAAAAATTTTAAGTAAAATAAAACCAGTATATACTTAGAGTTTGTATAAGCGTAAAATTAAAATTTAGTCACGCAAAGAAAGACTCTCATAATATAAACCAGAGAAAACAAGACTAAAATTTTGCTTAGTAACAAACCGGAAACAAAGACTTAAAATTTATTTAAAATAATAATAATAATCTGCTTGGCAACAGAAAAATAAATACGACAAGCATACCCGAACAGCCAGGGATGACTCATTGTCGCGACTAAGCATTATTAAATACAAAGAAAAACAGACCAAAACATAATAGGCGATAAGTCGCAAAGGCGGCAAATATTAAAATTTGAATTTATTTGTTACAGAGTTCTACCTAGGAATTCATCAACCTTACGGTCGGTAATAAAGAAATTCAAAGATCCTATATAATAACTAACGCCATCTGCCAGAAACAATTGTTTATGTCTTTTTTTGAATAAAGACGCAACTATAAAGTTGTTGACAAGGTTAATTTATTACGCATCACGTATTCAGCAGTAAATAAATATCAGTAAATAAACTTTATTACACAAAATAGTTTTGCTGCTGAAATAAAATAAAACACGTCAAAAAGATATAAAATACGTTTTAACATTGAAAATCAAAACGCTTGAGGACATAAACCAGAATATATTCAAGATAAAATTTTAAATAAAAATTTAACCACGTGCAACCAGGTGTTGATTTAAATATTCTATAATATAAAGTTAGTATAAAATCTGGTAAAAGTTCAAAATAAAATAATATATTTTAGTTTAAATTAATATTTAAAATATTATTTTTTTCTGATATTATATTTTTTGATAAAATTTTTCTTAATCCGTGATACGTGACGCGAATACTAATACAAACATATTGAAAGTTAACAGGTGTAAAAAAGCGGCGAGGACAGTAAATTTTGGTCACCGGAGAAATCAATCCATTTATATTTTTTTGTTTTCATTTTTTTTTTTTCATTTTTTTCTGCATCTTTACTTTTAATTTTAGTAGATTTATTTTCGATTTACTCTTTGGAAAAACTATCAAGATGGTCAGAACAAGAAAAACCAAGAACTTAGAGGGAGTAGTAAAATCTCTAAACGAAACAGTTCAGAAGCTCAAGGAGAGACTCGACAAGAGTGATATTCAAGAACTAGATCAGAACCAAGTGAAAATAGACGGACATTCAACCAAGAGGGATAGCATGATCAACTAGCAACCTCAATCGTCAAACCAGGGGACAATTAATTAATGTAACGGGACCTAAGTCCACCTCCGCCGACCGGAAGCCGATTCCTCGCCCTTTTGGGCATACTCGCGTTGCGTGTGGTCCCTATTTTTATAATCAACTCCACCATATATTATAAAAGCGAAATATGAGCATGAGCTCACATTAACTTACCCATTAGGCATGCATTGCATGTGGGTGTCTCACCAACAGCCACCACGAGTCCTACCTCACTCGGCCCCCCATTCCTGCCATCCCAGGAAATAAAGAGACTCTGACCGAAATGGGGCTTGGAAATGGGGCCCCCATGGTACCAGACTTCAGCTCTGGTGAACCGCTTGCATAGATTAGTGGTGGGACGCAAGTTCTCCCCATACCCTATGTAAAGGGCCACTCCACTTGTTTCTTTCGGGTTCCCACAAGCAATTATCCGCTTGTTTCGAAACGTCCCCTCTAAGATTTTCTACTTTCGCCAAGCTAGATAGCACACTAATTATTCAAGCCAAATTAAAGTTGGGCAGCTTGGGGGAAAACCAGGGGACAATAGAACAAATCCCAGTTATAACCGAAAGCAGAACGTTAGCAAAGCCACTTACGTTAATAAGAACAAAGCAATGGCAAGAGGCAGCGAATTACAACTTCCAAAAAGAAATGAACGAAGAAGATATATTATTACACGATCATCCTGAACACAGTGATACATCAGAAAGGGATGAAAATCTAACGTTTTTGACAAATGATGAAAAAGTGTGGAGATTAGACCGATTAAAAGCACAAGTATTGTTGGAAAATATTGAAAACATTGAACAACTTCAAGCAAAAGAAACAGAGTGGATCAAAACGACAGCAAATTGGATCCGATGGGCGAAATCAAAAATACAAGACGAGAAAACTGCAGCATCTAGTATTGAATTAATCGAGTCAATACCACAAATTACTGACAATAAATTAATAAGAGATCTAGAACGAGAACTAGGTTTGAAGAAAAATGACAACGGTCATTGGCAGAACTCAATAATAAATTACATAGCAAAAGATGTACAGCTATGGGATGATATAGCAGAGCTGAAAGGAATACAAAATTCCACACAAATATTCAACAAGCAACAGCAGAATAAGAAGTCACGAGAGCAGAACGTGAGAACAGATAATTACAGTACTCACGTGGGATATCAACCATCGCAACAACAGCAAAATAAAACGTATCAACCTACACAACAACAATACAGACCAGAGTGCCAACAACACCAGCAATATAACAGACCAGAATACCAAAGCCAATACCAAACGTATAAGCTGGACTACTTAAGTGACTACCATGGACAAACAAGTTGTCCAATTACAATTTCTCAAAGTTACAGAGAAAATTCAATGAAAAGAATAGCAGATAAAATACATCTGATGGAAACATTGATAAGGGTGAAAGGATTAAGATTCACAAGAACATCACAACCTAAGCAGTGGATCAAAAAGTTGACAGACGTATGCAGAGAGCAGAAGTTCGATTTTGAAGACAGATTGGAATTGTTAAAAATTGCCATTAATGAAGGAGAGTGGATAAACCAGAACTGTGATCTATGGTCAAATTGGGAAGAGGTCGAACGCTTATTCAAGGTAACGTTTTGTAAGACAATGAAAGATACCGATGTGCTACAAGAACTATTCAGCACGTATCAGAGGAAAAACGAAGACACCCAGGAGTTCATCAGAAATATGAGAACTAAATTTAAAGAATTAGACAGACCTCTAGGCCTAAAAGGAGAGTTAGATATCCTAATACCGAAATTAACAGCTGAGATGCAAACTGAGCTTAATACCATGCCAGTAATTTCATCATATACACAACTAGCTGAAGCAATAGCAACAGCGGAGAGAAGACTAGCAGATAAAAGAAAGGCTAGAGATGTAAATAGGTCGACTGTGAGGAGATTACAAAACACCAGGAACTCAATATCGCAAACTGACACTGACTCACAAGCAGGAGAGGAAAAAAGAGTACAATGACTCGTCAGGAAAAAGAGGCACCTGAGAAGACCAGCAATAAAAAATTCTCCAGATCAAGAGACACAGAGTGACAAATCAAGTGATAAAAAAATTAATGTCGTATTCGACAAAAGAAATAACAACAAATACAGAGACAGATCAAACTCGAACGATCGTAACAGAAGATCAGGATTAAATACATCCAGATCATCTACAAGGACGGTCGGAGGCACCTACATTTGCCTTAACTGCGGAGAAAGAGGAGGACACAGGTCCCGGGACTGCAGAAATGAACGAGTAAATATCTGTGTAAATTGTTTGAAAGTAGGTGAGACTGTTAAGACATGCTGCTGTATAAAAAACTAGCAGCGTGAGTGCAACAAGTACAGGGGATTGTACTCGCCCGACAGCAATCACCCCACGCCACACTTTGGAGGGGACGGGAGGCATGCAGTCAACACTCGAGTGGGAGAGAAATGGATACAGATAACGACGAGCTATCGAGTGAGTCGGACGTATCTATACAGAGTGAGTACGGTGATTGTAACCATTTAGTGATTGCCAGCATGGGAAACTGCATAGCAAAGTGTTGCGGAGGCGATTATCTCGAGCCAAGTCCAACCAGAGAGAGCAGGACGAACCAGCGGTCAAGAAATAAATAAACTTACGCTTAGTGTACCAGCGGGAGCAACACTGGGCTGCAAAATGCAAATAAATGTGAGTAAACATTTTATTTGTCAAGTAAAAATAAATAAAATTAATTGCACGGCATTATTCGACTTGGGCGCGAGTAGAAATTTTATCACATTAAAGGTTGCAGATCTAATACCGGAAAATATAATTAAAACTAAATATGATTCAAATAAAAATTCATTTCTATTAGCCGACAACTCAGCAATCAAAAGCATCAAGAAAATAATCGTCAATATTGAAATAGATGGTGTCGAAATAAACACATGGTTCGAAGTATTTCATAAGATGCCAGATGATATTATCTTTGGTATGAAATTTATGATGGACCACGGCATTAATTTATGTGCGGATAAAATGATGTGGATGTGGAAGCATGACAAACAACCCAAGGTTTGTCAAGAAATTAAACCAGGTAACCACATATGCACTATATATTTAAAACCAGACGAACAAGAAGAACTAACAAGATTTTTAGATGCTGAATTTAAATTAATGGACCAAGCAGATCTAGGTACATTAAAGGGAGTTGAATATGAAATTGAATTAAATGACTATTTACCGATACGTGTCAAACCCTATCGAAGATCACCTAAGGTCACTGAGGCTTTACATAAAATTATTGAACAACTGTTGGACCAGAAAATTATCCAGCCAAGCACCAGTGAATGGAGTTTCCAACCAGTAATGGTTAAGAAGAAATTACTACCAGGGCAAGACACGGATGACATTAAAACATGGAGGATGTGCATCGATTACAGACCACTCAATAAAATCATGAAGATGGTAAATTATCCAATGAGAAGAATTGATACATCATTGGAAGTAATCAGAGAAGGTGCGTACCAAAGTGTTATTGACTGTACTAATGCTTATTATCAAATTCAGATTAAACCAGAACATCGCAAATATACTGCGTTTGCTATAGAAGGAATGGGATCATTCGAGTTCGTCAGAATGCCGTTTGGACTGTCCACAGCACCAGGAACTTTCCAGCGAAATATGGATTTGATAATACAGACAATGAAAAAAGTTTTACGCCAGCTTAATTTACCAGCGTACTGGATCAATTATATCCATCCGTACATGGATGGCTGGGTCATCGCAACGCCAACGTTCAAAAACATCTACAGACTCTGGGGATATTATTTCAAGTCTTCAGGGAAGTAGGATTGCATATAAAACGAGAAAAATGCTGTTTCTGCGTTGCCGAGATGAAATATTTGGGGTTCATCGTAAAAGGAAATGAATTATACCCAGATCCAGACAAGCTGAGCGCAATCAGAGACTACCCAGAACCACTTAACAAGAAACAACTCAGGAGGTTCTTGGGAATGGTAAAATGGTATAGAAGACACATGAAGATGGTAGCAAAAATTCAGAATCCACTCACTTCTATCACCGGTGAGAAATCAGTTTGGACTTGGGGTCCTGAACAACAAGAAGCGTTCAAGCAAATGAAAGAATTACTACTGAATGCACCAGCTTTAACTGTACCAGACTATAATCTACCATTTATATTATACACCGATGCCTGTGATACCGGGATTGGGGCTGTATTAACACAAAAAGCTCAAGACCGGGAGTACCACATCACTGCTATCAGCAGATCGTTGAATAAACATGAACGGAATTACACAACCACTGAGAAAGAATGCCTAGCAGTTATTTGGTCTTATCAAAAACTGAGGGGTTATTATGAAGAATATCCAGTAACGGTTGTCACCGATCATGCAAGCTTGAAATGGCTACAGAACATCAAGAATCCAAGAGGACGTCTAGCCAGATGGGTAGCAGAGTACTCACTGTGGACTATAACTATAGTTCATCGACCAGGTGTAAACAACGAGGCGGCTGATGCTCTCTCACGAGCATACGAGGGTGTTGAACCCGAGACAGAGAAGCTTAGTCGAGTCACCGACGTACAACTACAGTGGTACACGAGGAAAGTCAAGGAGGTCAAGGCTACACCAGACCGATTTCCTCAATGGAAATATATAGACAACGACCTATATTACTATCGACCACGGCATCCGACACAGATATTTGAAGATGCGCCAGAGCATTGGAAACTTGTCGTAAAACCAGAGGCGCGCATGTCAATAATTCAGAATGCGCACGACGAACTAGTATCTGGACATGGCGGCATAACAAAAACATATCACCACGTGTCAAGTCATTATTATTGGCCGAACATGTACCACGACGTCTTAAATTACGTAAATAATTGCGAAGTCTGCAAGATTTACAAACCAGACACTAATCCACCGCAAGTAGCACCAGGACACAGACCAATAACTGAATTATGGGAGAGTGTATCAGTTGATACTGTGGGACCATTGCCCAGATCACAGCACCAGAAAACTCATCTCATTGTCTTGTGTGACATGTACTCGAGATACCTGGAAGTTCAGCCAATCTCAGAACCAACAGGTAATAAAATAGTGTTCTTCTTAAGAGCCGTATTCAACCGATGGGGTTACCCAAGAGTTGTTGTTACCGATAACGGCACAAAATTTGTGAACAAAATTGTTGCAGAATATTTGCAAGACCGCCAGATTATACACGAACTAACGCCGACATATCATCCGCAGGCCAATCCTGTGGAAAGAGTAAATCGAAATTTAAAATCACTAATTCGTACTTTTCTTTCAGATAAACATTCCAAATGGGACCAAAATTTACCTGAACTTGTATATGCTTATGATACATCTGTTCACAGCTCGCTTACCGTCAGCCCAGCGTATATAAATTTTGGCAGAGATCCGAGATATCTAGATCTACATCAGGGTGAAAAAGTACTGACCGAGTTAAATAAAACTGATAATCGCAATACCGTATTATCATTAATTGACGAACTTCGACATTATATCGAGTCATTTATGATAAAAGCTCAGAATCGTCAGGATGAATTATTACCCGACCCAAATATCAATATTGTCATCGGGGTTGAGGTATATGTTCTTGCATGGTGAAATGGAAGAGAAAATTTATATCGAGCAACCCGATGGTTTTGAACAAGGAAGTGAGGTATGCTTGCTGAATAAGAGCATTTATGGACTTAATCAGGCATCGAGACAGTGGAATAAAAGGTTAGAGGTGAGTTTTTTTGGTGCAATACGGTTTTATACAATCAGAGTCAGATCCATGTATCTTTGTGTATGGAAAAAAAAATCTACAATTAGCTATTTGTGTGGATGATATCTGCTGTGTGGGAGTAATGAGCAAATAATAAATGATTTACTTGAAAGCTTGCATAAAGAGTTCAAGATTAAATATTGTAATGCTGAATTTTTGTAGGATCACAAATTGAAAGGAATAGAGATGAGGGAAAATTAAAGATTTGTCAAGAAGCTTATGCAATGAAAGGATTGAAACGTTTTAATCATCAAAACTGCTCCCCTATCTCTACTCCTGCAGAGCCTGGAATCAAGTTTACTAAAATAAGTAATAATTGTATTAAGAATCCTGACAATTATCCATACAGACAAGCCATAGGCTCATTAATGTTCTTATGATAGGGACTAGACCAGACATTGCCTATATCGTGGGAGTGTTAAGTAGGTTTATGGAGAACCCTGGGCATGATCATTGGAGAGGAGTACGACAAGTGTTAAACTACATCAGTGGGACCGTGGACTATGGGATCACCTTTGGTCTAAGCTCTGGTAATTAGAGATTAATTGCGTATTGTGATGCTGATTTTGGTGGTGACCTAGATAGCAGAGTCAGTACAACGGGATGGGTTTGTCTTGTCAATGGGGGTCCTGTGTCGCGGAGTTCAAGGAAACAATCAATAGTAGCTACAGTGACGACGGGGACAGAGTTTGTGGCGTTGTGCTCAGCGACTAAAGAAGTGGTCTGGTTGAGGAGACTACTAAAAAACTTGAATTGTAGCATGAATGAAGCTACACCTGTCTATTGTGATAATCAAAGAACTATTACACTAGTGAAGACACCAGAATCAATGAAGAGTATCAAGCACATTGAAATACAATTTTATTTTACCTGTGACAAGCAAAGGATGGGAGACATTAATGTGTGATATGTGTCTACTCATGATCAGTTAGCAGACACTTTAACCAAACCATTGTCAAGAGAGAAGTTTCGTGGTTTTAGATTGTGTTATGGGGTTTATTAATTTTTTTTTGTATGAGTTGAGGGTTTCAAAAAGCGAGAGGGAGTGTTGAAGTGTTCTAATTTTGTATGTAGCGCTTTTTTTTTTAATCATACTTGTGCACTCTAGTATAGATTATGTGTACTACGACCAATAATCGTGTGCGTATGTATCTTTTGCTTATAGCTTATCTGAGTGTGTGTGAAAGAGAGTACGCAGTAAATTAATAATATCTTTACACATGTGTTTTCTTTTGATTAATTACAAATAATAAGTACTACTTTGTATTCATCATTTCTTATATATAATATTCAAATACATACTCGAATATATATATATATATATATATATATATATATATATATATATATATATATATATATATATATATATATATACATTTATACATTTGTTGAAACAAAACATTTACTCCGTAACCTCAACATAAACTCGTATTTTGACTTGAATGTATACAGGATGATCCAGAATTACTTGCACAGTGAGAAAATTTAGATAGAGGTGGTGATTCTAAGCATGAAGTTCCTTTGCCACATTTGAAAATTTTGAGTAGTTTTCGAGTTATTCAACATTTTAATTGACCAATCATATGTGAGGACTGAAATTTAAAAAAAGTAAAAAAGAATAAATATTAAGTTTGGCAACGACGCAATTATTAACTTCAAATCATGCGTAAATTTTTTATTTCAAAACGTTCGAATTCTGCAAAAGTTTGAAGAACGAAAACAAAACACCCAATCGCAACCTCAAATATACTCTTATCATACATTTTTTAAATTTGATTACTGAGAATTGTGAATAATAATTATGCTTTCATCATTAGAGTCAGAACCACGGACAATTTAAGCACAATTATGTTTTTGGGGCATTCCATGATAAACCGATCATTTTTGAAACAAACCCCTTTTGATTTCACAGATAATTTTTTTTATTGTCTATCTCACTAAAGGCGTTTCTTATAATTTTTAAAAATTATCTTACCCAATCAAAAAAAAAAAAAATCTGTCTATCGGTTGACCCTGCGGGCCAGCCCTAAAACTTCCCGCTGTGTTCGAGCTCCGTGAGCTCGAAAACTTTGTCGTGAATACATTTTCGAGCTCGAAAATACTTTTGTATGCTGATCTTGTCGAAAAAAATAGTTTTTTACCATTTTTTCTCCAACGATATCTCTCAAACAAATAAACCGATTAAGACAGTTGAGGTGGCAATCGACGCGTTTTATCAAGTTCTAAAGCTGATCAAATTTTGAATTCCATTTATCGAGTAATTTTTGAGATATTTTAAAAAAAATAAAAAAATAAATTTTTTTTTTAATTCTTTCAACAACGATTTCTCTTGAACGAATGAACCGATTTTGACGGTTGAAGTGGCATTCGACGTGGCTTATAAAGCTTTAGAGCCCAGTCGATTTTGGAATCAATCCACCGAGCAGAATAATGGTTATAAGAAAAAAACCTTTTTGAAAAAAGTATTTTTGGATATATATTGGAATATCTTTGAACGAGCCCTACCGATCAAGCTCAATTTCTTATAGCTTCAAGATATTGACAAGTCGCGTTGAATGACACCTTAAAGTTCAAAATCGGTTCATCCGTTCAAAAGATACGGGTATTTACATACGTACGTACGTACGTCGATACGTACGTACGTCGATACATACATACATACACTCGGACATCATCTTGAAATCAGTCAAAATAGCTTCCTAGGACCTCAAAACGTCGACATCTGATAAAAATTCGATTTTCGTAAATCAGACCGACACCAATAACTTCCCGAATTTTTGAAAATTTACAATTTTTCTAGCGGAAAGTTAAAAAGTTACGAATTTTGAAAAAAAACTTTACTTTTATTTTCAAAATTCCATTACTTTGGCAACAATAGACTTATCGGGAGGTTTTTTTTTTTACACTTTGTCTTAAATATTGTCTTATTTTTAATCTTGGAATTTAAATTACTGTCAGTCTTGAATATCGTCTTATCTGCAGTGGTAATTTTTTTTTATTTTATATCTTGAATTTTGTAATCCCGGGAAAAAATGTTTTTATAAAATTTTAAAAAATTTCAGTACTAACATTTGTTAAATTTTATACTGAAAATGGCCTGGTAAATTTTTATTGAATTTTATAAAGTTTTATAAAATTTTATCAAGTTTTATAAAAATTTATAAAATATTGTAAAATTTCATAAAATTTTAACAGGCCATTTTCAGTATAAAGCCTTATAAAATTTTGTAAAATTTTATATAATTTTATAAAGTTTTATAAAATGATTTTTTTTCCGGGATGGGTCACCCATCCAATTAGTGTCCAACCTCAATGCTGCTTAACTATTGTTATTGAAAAATCGTAGACTGCTCCGCTGGTCTATTGGTCGCTTGTAGCTTAGGAAAATTCGTGGCTGTATTTATGAATACTCATGAATTCTCATCAGACATAATTCATAGTATTAATTTATAATTATATATAAAAAAAAGATTTAAATAATTCAACTATCGATTGTTTAATGGAAATAAAATTTAAAAATTAATTAAATTTATTGATTTTTAATGATTTATATTTTTGAATTAATGGCAAAACCTTTGAACTGTTCCTTGAGTAACGACGATTTAATTTGAATGGCTAGTTGACAAAATAAAAGTATAAAAAACATTAAATTCAAAATTATCACATATGTAATACACTTATCCAAAAAATTAAAGGAACAAAAAAATTTCATAAATTTTTTAGTGATTTTTGGAAGACTGTATTTTCGTGAAAAATATTTGTATCAAAAAAATAAAAAATGCAAATTGAAGCTTGAAATCTCTAGTTTAAAGATCTTCCAGCAAAATATTTTTTCGAGCCACAATTTTTGCGGAGTCATAAGAAAAAGGTCGAGACAAAATTTTTCTAAATTTTTTAGTTTTGTTTGTTTAGTGCGTTTTAGTGTAGATGAGTTAGGCATAAACGTGTAGTGGTAATAATTGTGTAGCTAATAGAATTGTAGGTAACAATAAATTGCAAGAGTATTTGAATTATTATGAAGTATTAAAATGAATAAAGTATTAAGATTGAGAGTTCGGAACTTTTCAAAAAGTTTTATTTTTAAATGTAATAAAAGTTAGAAAAGATTTTCAAAAATAAAATTGTCAATAATTTTAAGAGAAGAATAATTAACTTTTTGATTACAGAGAAAAATTTTACAAGAAATATTTTCAGAAATAATTTTGAATTTTTATTCCAGGATTTTATTTTAATAAGAGTAAAATGAAGATTAATATAAAAAAAAGGATGTCAGGTAGGGGTTAAAGGTTACTGGGTATAATTATTTAAAAGGATTTCGGAATGATGTTGACGTGTTTCGAATTTTCCACGATAAATAATTATTTTATTTTTTTTTCTTTTTCAGCGAAATTATTTTAAAATTGAAATGATTATAATAATAATTGCAAGGAAATTAAATGAGAGTTATTTTTATTTTAAGAAAAATATCAAAAGAAAAATTTCGCTTTTAAATACAGATATTTTAAATTGCAAAAGAAAATTTGTCAAGAAATTTTATAGAGAAATTTCTTTTGAACAATAAGAAGAAAAATATTTTGGATTTTAAATTTCAAATTTTCAATGTGTAGATTTTAAAATTCGAGAATTTATCGAATTTATAAAATTTTGAGAATTAAATATGTACTTAAAAATTACAAGTTGAGATTTAACTCGGAAATTTCAACAAGGCAGGACGTTGGATTTTTTTAGGTCTATAAGAGTCGAATAAAATTTAAAAATTAAATGAAAAGAACAATTCACCAGCGTATCCCACCGCTGTCACCAAATTTTTCGACTGTCACGATCGGAGTGAGTGAAGGCGACGGGCGAAAGGGTTATTTTAATTTATTATTTAATATCGGAATACCGAATTATCTCGTTCTATAACTCAACCAAGGAGTTCGATTGAACCGCCACGTGGCTAGTGTGAGAACATATGAGTGATTGGGCACCGATTATTAAATTATAAGTTATAATATGAAATTATTTTTATTCTGTCATCCAACCAAGGAATTCGGCTCACGTGGCTGATATAAGAATGTTATAATTTCGTATGGTTTATAACTTATTTGTCTATTCGTACCGAGCGGATGTACTATAGACTGTCCCGTTCAATGACCTGCGTGGCGTTAGGGTAGGTCCGGGATTTCTGAGCGAGAGGGATGTTGGGTCGGTGAATATGGGCCCTCGAGAAGACCGTGTTCTTTCTCTGTCTTACTTAAATTTACTATGACTCAAATTACAAGCACTTGAATGCCGGAGAAAACGGATAGTAAATGAAAAGACGAATGTATATAAAAAACATGTGTAGTATATTAATAAGTTAAATTTTACATAAAAATATTATAATTTTAGACTTACCCAGAAGGGTTGATATACCTGCACACACACTCACTCCAAATTCACCAATTTGAATTTGTGCACACAGGAATTTACAATGTTTATGACAGTTTTATTGAGATTCACAGGTTGAATCTATTCAAACGAACGCACTGCACGCTGAACCGAAAGGCCGGCCTTGCCTTCGAGTGAATTTGCTATGATTTTTAGGGTTTTATTAGCGAAATTAACTATTCCTGAACAAGGACTCCGATTTGGACGTCACGTGAAAGGGTTGAATTAATTTTAATGCGAACTCAAATGATTTTATTTTAGGTATCCAACCTAGGAGTCCAGATGCCTAAGCGTAGGACCTCACGAGGAAAGGTTTTAAAAATAAAGTTTAAGTCGCGTAATTTATTATTTTTAGTAAAAGAATCGAGTTGCGATTATCGATCTAGGAGTCCGGTTGTGGAGCGTCACGAGAGCGAATTTTGAAGTCGACTCAGTGAGTCTTACTCGCGGATGGATCCGACAAGGGTTTTAATTAAAAGTAAAGACTTTTGATGTTAAATTTCAATATTCAAGTCCGTTTATCGATCTAGGAGTCCGGTTGCCTAGGCTGTGGACCGTCACGAGAACGAATTTTGGAATCTTGCTCGCGGATAGATCCGACAAGGGTTTTAGTTGCGGCGGTAATGACTGACTTTGAGTATTTTTCCGGGGTTTATATATGAAAAGGTTTGAAAGAAAAGTAGGACCGAAGATGAAATAAAGAATGGGTTAAAAAAAGAGGAAAAATTATATATAAGGGTTTGATTTTTGAGCAGCTGAGAATGACATATTTATTGCGGGAATTCTTGGTATTTTGTAGTAAACAGGATATGAAATAGAAAAATAAGTCCGCGGTGGGCTGTTCGAAAATAACTTTTATAAAATATATGATGACATTTGCTGAGAAATATAAATAAAAATTTGAGAGAAAAGTTTTTCTATGGTGGTGAAGGGAGAAGTGAGGATCCGCGGGGAATCGTGGGATTTTAAAAACGACATCTCTTTGACAAATATATGACGACTTTTATGGTCAACAGATTTTTGTACTCTAGAAAAATATAATTAAAAGAAAAATAAAATTGAGAGGAAAAATTTGGGTGATAGAAAAAGAACAGAGAGGTTCTGCAGGGGACCATGTAATTTTTTTAAAGACAGCGTCTCTCTGACAAATTTATGACGACACTTGTTACCAGTATTTTAGACGGTTCTGAGAAATGTAATTAAAAATTAAGAGAAAAATAAAATTCGAGAGAGATTTGTACATTAGAAAAGAAATAGTAAGGATCCGCTGAACAGCGGAACCTATTGGTAACAGATGTTTTAACTGGAAAAGTCGTAAAAATTTGAGTCGAGCTAAAACAAGGAAATGCTTTGACATATTTATTAAGACTTTTACGATGACGAGGGACTCACGGTCGCGGAAGACCCAGAGAAATCCTTGCGTGGGACATCTGGAAAACATTGAATCAGCAGGTTCTTCGTAAGGAACCGGCCATAGCGGTGCAGCTGTGCGTATTATTTTCTATTTGCTTGTTTCTTTTAATCTTGTAACTTGACCGTTCATACTTGTACACTAGTCTGTGGGAATTCAGAGCAAACCCAAAATATGTCAGTACCCATATACGGGCAGCATACATATATATATATATATTTATATAATGTAAACACATGTACATTACGCATGTACGTATCTTGATGCATTATTGTATTCTGGTGAGTGTGCTCCGAATTCTCCAGATTAATTTTATATAAAAATAAAAATGAAAAATTTTGAACTTAAGGTTCGATTGAGTGGTGACTCAGGTGTACCGATTGTTACACCAGGTAATTTTACAGCTTAATGTACCCTCAAAAACCCTGGAAGTTTTCAGATTTATCCATTGAACCATTAAAATTTTCCGGAAAACGAAAAAATAAAAACTGAATAATTCGTTAAAAAAAAAAGTAAAAACATTCTTGCTTTATCTCGTTTTTCGGAAAAATTTTTTTTTTCTTTTTACCTTACATTTACTGAATAACTAACGCAAAAATAAACGAAAATCCAAAAAAAATTGATTATTTCATTTTGGTAATGATTACACAAATTAAGGAACAAAACTTGTTCCTTTAATTGTTTTGTAAAACTTTGAGCAATCGGCCCGGACAAACGGTTCAATGGATCAATCTGAAAACTTCCAGGGTTCTTAAAGGTACATTAAGCTGTAAAATTACCTGGCAACACTATTTTTTTTATCAATATTTGCAGAATAGCGATGAGTTGACTAAAAAACCAGAAAATGGCCATTTTTTAAGGGTTTTTCAAATGGATATGAAGGATGAAAAAAAAATTTTTTTTGAAAAAATCGAAAATGGAGCTTGTAGGGAATTTATTCAAGTTTCTTGAACTGCCGTTTAAATTACTGTGTGGTCATTATTTGCTGAGATATCAATAATCAAAGACGAAAGGATCCTTTTTCATTTGACGGCTGACATCTCAACAGAAAATTGTCGTACAGAGAAACAAAAAAAAGCAAATTGTAGCTGAATAAATTTCCTAAACGAGCCATGAATTCGTTTACATTAAAAAATCTTTCCCGGCCCCGTAGACCTAAAAAACAAAACCAAAAAATTTAGAAAAATTTTGTCTCGACCTTTTTCTTATGACTCCGCAAAAACTGTGGCTCGAAAAAAATATTTTGCTGGAAGATCTTTAAACTAGAGATTTGACGCTTCAATTTGCTTTTTTAATTTTTTTTTTTTGATACGAATATTTTTCACGAAAATACAGTCTTCCAACAATCACTAAAAAAGGCCCTAGGGGTATAAGCATGGTGAATTTGCCCCCGAAAGGTATCGGCTTGATACTGCGGGGATTTTTAGGTACTAATAAGATATTAAGATCCTGAGAGTTTCAGCTTTTGAAACCAATCGGTCTTCGAGAAAAAGCCAAATATGTAAAAATCAGATAAAATGAATATTCTCAGAGACTATTTTATCGATTGACTTATACTCGGAATATGTTTTGGGGGTCGATACTAGCTCCTCGGAAAAAAATTATGAGCTTGATCGGTCGACAACAACCTCGAAAAAAATGACTTTTTAGTTTTAATTTCGACTTTTCACGATGTTACGGTTCTGGTACAATTATGAAATAATTTTTTTTGGATTCCTCATCCAATTTCCTATAGACTTAAGTGCTTTTAAAATTTTTAAAAAAGGTACACCACATAGAAAAAAAAATAAAAACCTCTTTTTCAGCAAATATTTACTTTATTTACATGTTTAAAGTGTGAATCATTATTTTTCTAGTTTGTATATGTTCTTGAATGTTATTTGCAAAAATAATCTCTGCATCAGCAGTTAAATTTTGTCATATCATATAATATCAACTAAAATATTATAAACGTTATACACATATAAAACAGGAAATAGATTTTAGTTTGTAAATTATAAATACATAACAACAAATGAAAGATATACTTGAGGAAAAAAATGTATAATCATATTTTATCAGTCTTCATCACTATCCTCTTCAATCACAGGTGAAATACTGTCTCTATCAAATAATTTGCTAAGTATTTCAGCAGGCCTTAAAATCTTTATTAAATATCTCCCGTGTGATAAATAGTAAACAACAGCAGCAACATGAGAGCAACATCCAATTGTTCTCAGACCATTTGCACACTCACAACTATGCCTCAATATGCTCTTTGGACTAATAGCATTTTTTTTATACTCAATAAAACATCTATAAACCTTTCTATTAATGTGTCTGGATTGAACTTGAATTTTGAGTATATTTGACTGTTCTTTCACATATTGAATAGTGAGATTACCTGCTTCATCAAGCATTTCTGCTAAATAGGAAACAGCCTGTTCTAATCGATAGGAACCAGTGAAAAAAATACGCAGATCATTTTCTGTCGTTTCTGGAAAGTCTTCAAGAGTTTCAGATGAAATTGTTTGAAACGGCAATTTTTTTCGCTGCCAGCCATTTTTTTGAACGTCTTAGGCTAACGTATTTACTACATTATTTTGCGATTTCATTGTTTCGATGACTTCATCCAAAAACTCTGAGTCGGAAGTAAGACGCTTACTATACATATTATGCAAAAATGAGGCAATCTTAAAAAAACTTCCAACCCTAGGAAGTATTTTGTTGTCAATTCTTTGATCAAGTAAATGATATTTTTGTTTTAACATCCTATGAACTGCTTCTACAGCCCAACGAATTTTTGTTACATTTCTTGGAGCGTTAGACTCAGCTGTTGTTAATTGATTTTGTTTTCCTTTGAGTGCTGGCATTAATACTTTATAATTTTTTTCTTCCAAGTATCCTTTCACATCACGGAATCCTCGATCTACCACAAATGCATCGCCAGGTTCTAATAAATGACATATACCATCAGGATTATCTGTGATATCCCGCATTATAGTAGCATCATTTTGGTTAGCATAATACGGTCCCAACATATCAACTATGTATCCATCAGTTGTGCAAATCTTGAATGGCTTACATAGTGGTACTTTTTTTTGACCAGAATATGGCTTTCTTTAGTACTCGTTATTAGAACTTTTCTCATGACGAGCATAAGTCCCATCACAAATTAAAATGAGTTTATCATTCAAATCATTGTGAAGTTTCTTAGCAACTGAAGATGTATGATTCTCAATAAGATCAGCCCTAGATACTGCATTTAAACCAAAACGCGAAGGTAAAATGTCTTTTTCGAAAAAATGGGTGACTTGCTCACAATACTTTGACACTAACTGCTCTTCGTTAATATCCAAGATTGTAGATATTAACTTATTTGGATTACCTGTGCGAAGCTTAACCAAAAACACTATTATTGCTTGAGTTACACTTCGAGCATCAGTATTTCTCATTGAAACTAACCAATTCCGCAACTCAATCACATTTTTCCATTTTAAACCAGTCAAAACACGAAGCTTCTCATCTGATAAACGATAATCCTCCATTTTATTCAGTAATGTTGAATAGCATTCAACAGTAAAATTTTCCATCATATTACTTAATTCTACAGATGAAATTAAAGTCCAGTTAGAATAAACTCTGATCAAACTTAGAGATTCATCATAGAATCGTTTGTTTATTAAATAATTTCGACAGCATCGATTTCCATCTGGTATGAAGACTCGTCGCTTAATGAATAACTGCATTCGGGCTTTTTGAGGAATAATAATTAAGTCACTAGTATTACCGCAAAGACAACAGTATCGATGAGTTGAAATAGTTCTTTTCATACGAATCTCATCGTACTCTGTACAATTGGTAGGAGTAATGTTGACTCTAAAAGAAGGATAATCTGAACTTGACTGAGACAATGTCATGTGTGACAGACTAGACTCCGTTCTTCTAACATCCCACTAACGATAGATTCAGATCCATCTTCAGCATCAAAAACCACCGGTTCAACTTTTCTTTTTTTATACATCTCTACACAACCTTTACCACAAACAATATCACCAGTAAAAAATTCACCATTAAATACTGCAGAAAACTCATCAATGTCTTGTTCTGTTAATAAAGTTTTAGGAGTTCCCGGAACTTTCTTTACTATTTTTGAGCAAATGCAACACTTATCACTAATTGTTTTATTTGGAGTCATTTTATTAGCTTAATAAATAAAATGTGAACAGACGATCTCTCAGATTCAGATCATAAACAACACTTTTGTCAGCTGTTGTATATACGACCAAATATGCCAGTGGGCGCGTCGGTCGTGCGGATCTTTTTGTACATAAGACGAATGAGTCGATAACATACCATATTCAATGACTAAAAGCGACAATTTGAAAATAATTTTAATATTACTGCAAAAAAAAACTACATAATTAATTAAAAAGTGGTTTTTATTGTTTTTCTATATGGTGTACCTTTTTAAAAAATTTTAAAAGCACTTAAGTCTATAGGAAATTGGATGAGGAATCCAAAAAAAATTATTTCATAATTGTACCAGAACCGTAACATCGTGAAAAGTCGAAATTAAAACTAAAAAGTCATTTTTTTCGAGGTTGTTGTCGACCGATCAAGCTCATAATTTTTTTCCGAGGAGCTAGTATCGACCCCCAAAACATATTCCGAGTATAAGTCAATCGATAAAATAGTCTCTGAGAATATTCATTTTATCTGATTTTTACATATTTGGCTTTTTCTCGAAGACCGATTGGTTTCAAAAGCTGAAACTCTCAGGATCTTAATATCTTATTAGTACCTAAAAATCCCCGCAGTATCAAGCTGTAAAATGAGCGAATGCTCTGTGGGATTCTGGTGTAGGTGTGGTTAATTTAATAACTAACAATTAACACAAATTACAGATAAAAGAATAGATCTTTATTAAACAATATGTACACTAAAACTATGAGAAAAATAGCGAATGCAACTACAAGATACGCGATAGCGAATGCGACTGTAAACGAATACGCGTATAAATTCGACACGTGGTCGGTAGCGGTTAACGACGCGATAATTAATTTATAATCAATCGCGAGCAACGATTCAGTATATACTCAATAATTAGTAACCTTGATATACTAGCTAATTATTGAGAATATTTAAACAGAGATTTAGCGAAGCGGTTCAGACTTATATCACACGAGAGATATATTAATTTGAGCGAAGCGGTTGGATGGATAGCTGAGTTTGTACTGATCGATGTAGATTGGAAATAGAGACGTCGTCTTCTTCCTTCTTGGCTGCTCGGTGGTGACGTGGCAGCATGGCTGCAGTAACGAATTTTCCCATTGGCTTAAAAGCGCGCCAACAGGAAATAGTTAGCCGCCAATTTCTCTGATTGGCCGGCTGGTAGCGGGTTCTCATGCCATTTTGACACGGTCATGAGCAAGAAATTGCAGGTGTCGGGCCCAGATAGCGAGTGACCTGGCACTATTCTGACATTCAAGTCAGTAGCGAGTTCGGCTGCTCCCGTACGTAGCGAAAGTACACGAAGCTTTTCAAAATGATTAAGCTCGTGACTGAACACAAGCCGATACCTTTCGGGGGCAAATTCACCATGCTTATACCCCTAGGGCCTTTATGAAATTTTTTTGTTCCTTTAATTTTTGGATAAGAGTATATATATATATATAAATATGTATGAGAAAGGGGTAGCGGGGGTAGGCAAATCAAGGTACTTCTAAAATTTTATAAAAAAATTTTTTTTTTTTTAAATCTATTATAACCATCCCAAAATTACTCTTGTAAATATAATTGAGCATTATTTTGAATTTCTTTCGTTAAACTTTTTCAAGAATAGAGTGCCGGTCGAAAAATGTTAAAAACTTTTGTATTATGATAAAAACTGTTAAAAACTTTTTTATCTTCCTCTGCATTCAATAATTGTGTGAAATGTAATTTTTCTCAATGTAAACAACTTACAAAAAATTTGAATAAAATCAAACTTATTCAATATTCAAAATTTTTTTTTTCTACATTTTTCTGGGGGTACCCTGTACATGTTTAGGTAATCAATTATATTTTTTAAAATATAATTTTCATATTTGTTTATCACGATATTTTGCCCGCAAAAATGAAATTTTGTTTTTTATGGCCATTGAAAATTTTGTCTATTTACTTTGAATTTCTAACAATATTTATAATAATTTGTAATAAACTTTATAAAATTGTGTGAAATTTTATCAAATTTTACAAAATGCCACCCCTTTTTGACATCAAATTCTCTAAAGTTTTATGAAATATTATAAAATTTCATATAATTTTATAAAATTTTATACAATTATATTAAATTTTATCTAATTATTACTCCCCTTTTGAGATCTTATTTTATCAAATTGTATAAATTTGTATAAGATTTTATTAGATTGCATATAATTTTATGATATCGTATAAAACTATCAAATTTTATAAAATTTCATCTAAATATTACTTTCCTTTTAAGGAATTACTTTATAAAATTGTATAAAATTTTATATTATTTTATAAAATTTTATAAAAACATTTTTTCCCGGGATACTTTTTGTCTTGAATTTTGTCTTGAATATCAGTGATGAATTTTCTTCACTTTCTTGTCTTGAATTCTGCCTTACTTTTTGTCCTGAATTTTGTTTTACTATTTTTCTTAAATGATGACTTATGTTTTGTTTGGTTTCGTCTCAAGTTGCATCTTACTATTTGTCTTACTTTTTGTCTTGAATTTTGTCTTAGTTCTTGAATTAAATGTTGTCTTACTGTTTGTCTTGAATTCCATCTTACTATTATCTTGAATCTCGTTTTACTATTTGTTTTGACTGTTGTCTTACTTTTTGTCTTGAATTTGGTCTTATTTTAAGTTCTGATTTTTATCTTATTTCTGGTCTTGAAATTAGTCTTATTCTCAACCTCGAACTTTGTCTTTGATTATGACTTCTTATAAGTCTTAAATTTTGTCTTATTTCTGGTCTTGAGTTTTATCTTATTCTTAGTCTTGAATTTTAATTTCTTGTAAGGCTTCAATTTTTAAAATAGAAGAAAAATTGTTTTAAAAAATCCGTAACTTTTTTTTTTTTGATTGGGTAAGATAATTTTAAAAAATTATGAGGAACGCCTTTAGTGAGATATAAAATAAAAAAAAAATTATCTGTAAAATCAGAAGGGGTTTGTTTCAAGTGATCGATTCAGCGTGGAATGCCCGAAAAACATAATTGTGCTTAAATTGTCCGTGATCCTGACTCTAATGATGACAGCATAATTATTATTCACAATTCTGAGTAATTAAATTAAAAAATATATGATAAGAGTATATTTGAGGTAGTGATTGCGTGTTTTGTTTTCGTTCTTCAAACTTTTGCAGAATTCGAACTTTTTGAAATAAAACATTTATGTATGACTTGAAGTTAATAATTGCGTCGTCGCCAAACTTGATATTTATTCTTTTTTACTTTTTTTTAAATCCCAGTCCTCACATATGATTGGTCAATTAAAATGTTGAATAACTCGAAAACTACTCAAAATTTCTGAAAGTGGCAAAGGAACTTCATGCTTAGAATCACTTCCTCTATCTAAATTTTCTCGCTGTGATAGTAATTCTGGATCATCCTGTATATAACAGAAGACAATGGCTTCGGTCTTCTCGACACGAGGCAGGAAACAGTCGATGCGCATGCGCCGCACCGGTATAGGTGCTGCCTATACCTGCCGGAAGTGCAACTACATTTGAATTCAAATGTAGTTGTGGTTACGCAACAGTATTATCAAATAAATAATCTTACTCTGCAACAAAATACTCAATCTAATAATAATAGAATTAATCTTAACCAAAAGTGAATTGACACCTCAATGATGCGTATCGATACATTTTGAATAAAGTAATTAATTAACTAGAGCCAAACGATGATCAAATAATATTCGGTAAACTAGAACAATAATTATAAATTCGATACTCTAGAACGTTTTTTTTAACAAACTTGTAAAACTAACGTACATGGATCTCATTTTGATGTTAATTAGACAATAATTGGTTTATTACCGTAACATATCTCTAATAATTATTTATTAAAATAATAGTAACAATAAATCGTGAACGTGATTCTAAACTATACCAATTTTCTCACAATTCTCTCAGATATTATATCTTTTCCTTAACCCTTCGTAGGCAGCGTGTCTTTTCCGAACTAAGTCGGTCACATGGTGAGCGCTCTGCCGCCGTGTTAAAACGTACGCGCTGTTGCCGAATGTAAACTAATAGTATTTCCTTGTGAGACAAAATTTTTTTTTTCAATGTTTTATTATTAGATGTAATTTTATCATTATATTTTATCATAAATTTAATGGGATAATAGATTTTTTTTTGTTATTTTTATTTTTGTCTCACGTGACATTATTAAATATGGCATTCACTGTTTTTTTTTTATTTATTTGTCTGAAAATTTGTTTGTTTTTTTTTATTTAAATAATTAGTAATATACAAAGCCAGGCATCTGTTAATTCTAGTATCATGTATTATAAAATAATTTACATACCAATTGTATTTTTACTATTATTTTATAACGTTCTCTCCTATTCGTCACAACCCACGGCGGAGTGTGGTGTGCGCAGAATAGCCGTTATGGCCCACCGATGGTAAAACTGAAGATAAAAATAAAAAACAAAACCAAAAAATATCCCTTGGAGATGCCCACGATCTCCACTGGACACGCAGCTCCTCAGGCTGGGTTAGAAAACCGAATTGGGCGCCAGTTCGTATACACCACGAACAAAAATAACAATATAAACAATAGATAAGAAAAATGAAAATGACAAAGAAAATAATAAAAGAATATCAGAACGCAGTTTCAGGTATTGGAAAAGGAAAGCAAGAAAGAGATAGTATGCACTAAATAAATAATAAAATTTAAATAAACCCCGGGTTGGTAGCCATTTAACCCGATATATTTTAATTCATAAAGTTTCAGCGAGTGTATAAAATAATAAACAATAATATAAATAATAAACGGCACTTCACAATATGAATCTTTGACCAATAGTCAATCAACGCAAAAAAAAAACAACAATTATATTCGGCTTGCTACCACTCGCACGTGATAGCAAATATAATACTTAATAATAATAGTACTGGTAATAATTACTATGCGCTTAATATAATTTTATCACCACATTAATTATACACTACGCAGAAAAATAATAATAATAATTTAATTACGTGTAACTATTTACTACCAAAAATAATAGCTGAAATTATTGTAAATAGTTACCACAAATAATCACCAGGTTTTTAAAGAAAAAGATACCGATACATCATCAACACATAATAAAAAAAATAAATAATCGCAAATAATATTTAATTGTTTAACGCCAATTTAATATCAAAACCCGCTGGTGATATTTAAATAATTATAACATACTGTTCAAAAAATGCTAAATACTTATCAAATAATAAGTTACATATGGGTGGATATTTAACGCAAAATAATAAATAATAATTATCGCATTAACTCGAAATGTTTTTCCAAATAATAATTAATTAATTATAAATATCCACCGCAATAAATAAATGTTCACAATACTCTCAAAAATGATAAATAATACACGTAAATGTTAATAATTATTTACCGTCAAGCATATGAACGGTCACTAATAATTATTAAATAGTATGAAATAATAATTGTAAATAATAATAATTATTTACCGACAATCATATGGACGGTCAGCAATAATTATTTAATAATATCCTAAGGTGAATACTAATAATTATTTACCGTCAGCAATATATACGGTCACCAATAATTATTTAATAATATACTAACGTGAATACTAATAATTATTTACCGTCAACAATATATACGGTCACCAATAATTATTAATAATACTAGCACAAATTTACCTCCAAGTTTTGGGTAAGATTTCGTCGCCAGGACAAATAAGTGCGCAACTATATCTATATTTGCGACGCTCTTTCTCACACACGTGAAATATACCCGAATGGCCACCAACGCGGGACAAATTACACGCCAATGTATTAGACACAAAGGTACTTACAGTCATCGCCAATCTCTAAAACTCGTACAGGCTCCATTGGTCTCAAATAATTTATATATTGTCAATCAATGCCCAAATAATATCAATAATTTTGGCGAGTGTCTCAAAACACTGTATAAATATCCAATACACTTTGTAACGCTTGGTAATTCCAAATGGCGTCTCAATATAAATAATTTGGCAACAATAGGCAAACACACCTTGCTCTCACAAGAGATTATCTACGTCTGGCCATGGCAGCACCTGAGTCCCATACCGGCACCTCGGCCGGCGCCATCTTATAATGTTTTCTCATTTCCACCAATGGAGCAATATACCTGTCTCATGTTAATTTACTCATTTACCACCAACATGATGCATGACTTGTTTTACGTGTAATCTGTCCATTCCCGACATTGAATGACCATTCCCATATTTCAGAGCCAATTAATAATATAATTTACAAGTAAATCCCGCATTTAGTTATTTATAAACATAGTAAATTTATTTAAAATAAATAAATTTACGGATGCCAACTGTTGCGTTGACGCGCATGCGTCAACCAACCAAAATAATAATAATAATAATTATATAATCAAATGAATAAATACGCAATTATTTATCCCGGTGGCTGTAAAATCCAATTAGCAACTCATAAAATTCAGTAAATTTTACTGATCTCACCGCACTTTTTGCCTAGTAAATTAAACAAATAGTAAACACCCAGTAAATAAAATAAAATAATACTTAGAATAATAATAATAATAACAGCATGATAATAATAATAATGGGTGAGACGTGCTGAGCAGCGTGTGCTGCCATCTGTTGCCCTTCTCCGACCTAATGCGAAGATGCCGCGATATTTAAATATCGTGACAATTTTTATATAAATAATTTTTAATACGAGTGTAATTATTACATTATTTTAAACAAATCACATGAGTTATAATATAAACAGTAAAAACTAACCTCAACCATTACATTATTTTTGTACCTCACATGCGGTAAAACAGACTGAAATAGTGGCAGTAACGGCATTTGGCAACAGCGCAGTTTGAAAATATCCCAGAATCTCACTCGCACCGGGTAGTATAGCGCCGCCCGGTTCCGAACATTACTTTTTTAATTTACTTTGGATATATTTTTCCCCCCGATGCTCTCTTTACTGTAATTTGGCTGGAATAATTAGTGTGCAACTAGCTCGGGGATAGTGGAAAATCTATCAGGGGATGAACAAGCGGATAATTGCTTGTCGGAAATCCGAAAGAGACAAGTGGAGAAGCCCTTTACATAGGGTATGGGACGAACTTGTATCCCACCACTATCTATGCAAGCAGCTGACCAGAACTGCAGTCTGGTACTATGGGGGATCCATTCCAAGCCCTACTTCGACCAGAGTCTCTCTATTTCCTGAGATGGGAGGAGTGTTTGGGTCCAAATGAGGTCAGACTCGTGGTGGTTGTTGGTGAGGCACCCACATGCAATGCATGCCTAATGGGTAAGCTAATGTGAGCTTATGTTCATATTTCGCTTTTATAATATGTGGTGGTGTTGATTATATAAATAGGGACCACGCAGCGCGAGTATGCCCAAAAGGGCGAGGTATCGGCCTCCCGTCAAACGGAGGTGGGCCTAACAGCCCCGTTACATTAATTAATTGTATATATTTTTATGCTTATTAATAACGTCACAATTTTTTAATTTTAATTGTTTTCTAGTATGTAGCCGTAGTAACAGCCTTTTACACTTTTTGCCTTTATATCACAACTGCTTTACTTTTCTTTCTGCCTTTCATTGTGCGGCTGTGGCCCGACTTATGCTTATACTGTACTGCATCGTTACGGTGATGCCCCACAACCTCCCTTGTGCAATGGAGGTGTAGTGGCATAGGAAAACCACAAAGAAAACCTAGCCAGTACAGTTTCGGTTTGGGTGAAGCTCCAGTGATCGATAAAATTCCCATTTTACCGATCACTGGATCTTCATCCCGCGCCTAACGGTCAGAGACCTTCGTTCGAACCCGACATGTGGCTAAACGGTCACCCAGACAAGTAGTGGCCATGCTCGATGTTACTTAACTTCGGTGATCGCCCGAGCCTCGCGCGTGCCGAACGGCTGCCTCAGCCGCTTTAATAACGTCACAATTTTCAGAAAGGTTAAAAGAATGCACTTAATTTTTTTCAAAATTATTAATGATCTTCATTTCGAGAAAAAAAAAGCAAAAAAGAGGACACCGCGCTCATTATGCGACCTACGAAGGGTTAATTAAAACAGTAGTCTAATACCTCAAGACTTTGACTCGAACTCGATTACTTATTAACAATTATAATAATTAGTTCATACCTAATTACTGTTGAAAAAAATATCAAGTAACGTCTTACACTGTTTTAAATAATACTTCTGTAACACTAATCTTAACCTGTAGCCTTGTGCAATGCCATGGACTGTAGCGCCATTACTGAGCACGTCTACTCTCTTCGAGCGACTAGAGTCGAATGCTCAAGCCCGTACTCTTCGAAGGTCTCCCTTCGACTTCATTCTCTCAATTCCTGAAATTTAAAACCCTAAACTCAATCTTATCGTTACCCATAACTGACCTCTATATTCTTAATTCATAAATCAAATTCAATCTCTACTACATCAGTAACTGGAGGCTCATGCCTCACCAAACGTACTCACTAAATCTAATTCTGAGTATGGATATCCTTGGTAGTTGCTCTCCCGGAACAGATTTCAGCTGGGATCATAAAACTTATAAACTAAGTGACCTATGACTTCCTAAGCAGTACAAGTGGTCATGGCTTGTCCTCTTAGGCCTGTCAGATTAAACAATTAAAAATGACCAAACGGCTTTCACAACAGCAACGGTCCCACAATTACTGTTGAGGCCTGACAAACCAAAATTTAAAACTGGTCCCACTCTACATCCGTCAAATTCCGTATTTACTGGAGCGCTAGTATCTCAGCTAGACCTCTGCAATCGATCAAGAAGTCTCAGAGGGATAAAACTAGGTTCTATTATCAGATGATACCGGGTGTCTAATTCAAGTCCCGCTCCACGGTAACACTGACTTGTCCACATACTCAAAACACCAAGACTGTAAACCCAAAACTCAAACTTTATCATTTTTATATATATATATTAGACTGATTCAAAAAAATCGATTAAATTTTTTTTTCTTCATTATATCGAAAATATTGTTGGAAATGACAAAAAAAAAAAAAAAAGTGGAAGTTTGAGCTCTTAATATTGATATTAACAACTGCCGCATCGCAATTTTCTATTTTCCATTTAAATAACATAAGAAAATTTATTCTTTAAGCTTTGGAATTTTGTAGCTCTCGGTGGGACCAATACTTATAAATGTTTAAGACACATTCTTATGGGAAATTTGACGCTCTACAAAAAAGACCTCTAATGATTTTTCGATATTTTTATTTCTTCAAAAGTTATTCAAAGTTAAAGTTAGATTGACGATAAATTTCTACATTTTTTAAATTTTTTGACGCAACCATCAACTTTATCGAAAAATTTTACAGGACGTTTTTTGTAGAGCCTTTTATCTTCTACAACTAATCTTACAGAAAATTTTTGATATTTCTCACAAGTCGCAAGTTATTTGCAATTAACTGAAAATTTAATATAGTTAATTTTAAGCAACAAAATTTAGATTATTTAAGAAAATTTCCAGTTAATTACAAATACCATACGACTTGTGAGAAATATCGATAATTTTCTCCGAGATAAGTTGCAGGAAATAAAATGCTCTACAAAAAATGTCCTGTAAAATTTTCCGATAAAGTTGATGGTTGCGTCAAAAAATTTAAAAAATGTACAAATTTATCGTCAATCTAACTTTAAGTTTGAATAACTTTTGAAGAAATAAAAATATCGAAAAATTATAAAAAAACTTTTTTATAGAGCGTCAAATTTCCTACAATTCGATATAATGAAGAAAAAAAAATTAGTCGATTTTTTTGAATCAGTTTAATATATATAACTGTAAAGCAGAAAATTAGATTGAAAAAGCTGTTGGAGAATATTTCGTAAAATTTGGAAACAATAAATGCCTGCTCACAGGTAGGTGTCGAATAGCATCTATGTTTATGCACGACTCATGATGCAAAGCATCAGAGTGTGCTTTACGATCGAAAGATTTTATCCGCCTCACTTCGGCAACTATTTCAATTATTATACCTTTGTTAGTTCACGGAACTAAGATATGTTGCATACTATTTTGAAGATAATTTAATAGAAATTAATTCCATATTTTTCAAAAATTTATTTAATTTAATAAAAATGAAGAAAACATCAAAATAGTTAAAAAAATTTCCTGTCCGTCATGTACGAATCCCGTATACATGATAACTTGCGAAAAAATCCAGTAATTAAATCAAATTTTTTTTTTTTAATTCTTTGGAAGATTTGTAGGTCTCCTATTGCAAATGGTTAGGTAACTCGGTGTCGTTCAATTACAATTAGTAGAAGAATCAAAAAGGCTGTATAACTATATTTATATATATATATATATATATATATATATGTTAAATTAACATGGATGGTGACATATCTATATACATTATACGTACATTTATTTTACCAGGGGCCCTTGTGCATTACCGTCCTAGTACAGCTGTTTTTTTGCTAATTGGTAAGCCTGAATTTTTTCAATTCAATGTTTTTATTTACATATATGTAAGAAATAACTAACGCAAAGTTTAAATCAAATAAGTATTTATTATACAAGCTTAAACCCGACAATGTTCAACGTAAGTAAGTAGGTATATATATATATCTACTCGACGTATGACCGTTCAACTGTCTAGTACAATAGTACTCTCTGCCTCTACCTTTGAGGCCCTTGGGTCCCTTGACCTGTGGGAGTAACTAAGGTGTCACGTGATGGGGGTGGCTTTGAGGTCACAGCGAGGCTGTCCAGCAGCCTAGGTGTCCGGGGCAATGTGGTCGCTTCTTACAGTCGGCCTTCCTGATGGTCTTCCGCGTCCTCGCAGTTGAAGGGGTTGACTGCTATCACTCTTGATAGCCCTGCTTCTCGTCAACACACCGGGTTGTCCTAAAATATCATAATTCAATCAAATATTAGTAAGATGAAATTATTAAGTAGCATGCAATCACACAGTAACCCTACAAACGCATTCCTATAGTCAAGCTTCAAGCTTATTCGACTCATTAACTTTCCGAATGACTATTCTCATCATAGACCAGGGTCGATAATTTTTGAAACCAAAAAAAATAACAGTAGGATGGAACTCATTAAAAAAGGAGGGGAATATGATGAAAATGAAAAGAAAAATAAATAACGGGCGGTCCAAGTTCGGGAGGTGGGAGGGGGAGAGTTTTTAAGGGTCACAAATGGTTTATTTCGATTTCCGGCAAAACTACAAGTCCTATTTGAAAAAGCTAAATGGCAAAGTTGTAGATAATAAAAAGATCTACATCTTTTGTATTCACAATTTCTTCACTTAACCTCAAAATTTAGGTGAAAAATTGAAATAACTAAGTTTTTTATTTTTATCTTTTTCAAAAATTTTTTTTTATCTACGAAATTTAGTGAAAACTTACCTTATTATGTCCCAAATACACTGTAATTTATTTGATTTAAAATATTTATTTTTTCGCCTTATTATAACTTAATATCAAAAAAGCACCCTCATTTTCAATCGAAAATCCTCGCGTCAAAATATCAGCTTTTTTCAAAAAGTCAGGGAGCTTTCTGTTCGTTAAAATTTCTACTTTCCGATGGTGTAAAAAAATATACATTACTATAGTAAATGTTCTCAGAAAATGCAAAAAATTGAAAAAAACTCGAATTCGAAATTTTTGCACACATCAAGCGCGAAAGCGCTAGGGGTGCTTTACTGACGGTTCTTCCTCGTTCACAATTTCTCTCATACAACAATTTTTTTCATTATGTACAATTTTGAGCTATTTATTAAAATTTACACTTTGATTACTCAAAAAACGTAAGATTTTATGTTACATTGATAAACGAAAAAATTGTAAATCGAAATATACTATTATAATTAACAAACAAATAAGTTAATAAAGTTAATATTTAATACAGTCGAAGCTCTCTAAAGTTGCCCTCCCGAAAGTTGACAGGACATGCTCTCTAAAGTTGCTCGGATTTTCTCCCACTCTTTTTTTCACTAAACGAATCAGAATTCAAGATTCTGGCACGCGATTTGAACTTCTATAGTTGATTATATACATACTCTGTTATGCGAAATAGTTTACCTAGAAATACAATTTTCTTATCATTAATAAAACTATCCAAGCAACTTATAATTAATGAACAAAAGTATTTTCAAGATGTAATAAATTTTATTAGTTTCTTTTTTCAAATTTCCGGTCGGCAAATAATAGTTCAGTCAATGTTTCAAATTAGTGATTATTTTATAAACTCTGTGTATTTTCCATTTTATTTATTTATTAATATTAAAATATTGAAAATAATTTAAAAAATCACGATTTGAGGTTAGCCTCAACGTATATGTATCACACTATTTGTTCTGGTTGTGTGACCCATCGAAATACGCATAGGGGAATCAATTATCCTAGCGAGAATGCAGAGTAGGGAGAAGGGGGAATAGCAACTTTAGGGAATGGTCCTGTACGAAGAGAGCAACTTTAGGGAGCTTCGACTGTAAGACATTTACAATATTTTGAAAAAGTTGTAGAATCTTCTTTAAATCATATTTGTAGATGCCTATTTATTGCTGTTTTGAGATAATTCATAATCCTGAGTGACCTACGGTAAATTTTAGCCCCTTGTAATGGATTTCATAGAGAAGTAGGGACGGACCTAGGAGGGTCTGGGCCTTACTACTGGGTAACAAATTGACAGCAACAGATTGGGGCTGGAAGCAACATCAACGCGGCATTATGCCCAAATTTACAGAAAAGGATTTAGTTCCGGAAGTATTGCTCAAAACTATTTCCTGCAACTGTCAAACTGGATGTAACAGTTTCAAATGTGGCTGCCGTGAAACATGGTTTAAAATGCACAAATTTATGCACTAATTGTCATGGTTCTGAAAATTGCTCCAATATGGAATAAATAACCTACGAGGAAGTGAATGATTCAGAGGAAATTGTGGACGAGGAACCAATGCAGACTGGAAATAACATTGGAGACGAAGAAGGTGATGGTCTTAAAGATTTCGACGATCAACTAGAGTTGGAAAGGTTGGTCGAATCTAACAATGAAGAAATGCCTTCAAAGAGACAAAAACTAATGAATAACTGATTAGAATTTCAGATAAGGTATTTATAAATAACAAAATTAATGATTTTAAAAAAATTATAATGAACAACGTAATCAGAATTAAGTATCTAAATTCAATAGTACGATTTACATGTATATTTATATTTTATGTGATTTTCTATGTCATGAATGTAATTTGAATTTGATAAATAAACTTTTTAACTGTAAAAAATTTCAGCAATCATATTTTATTGATGAAATTGTACACAGTGATTAAAAAAAAAATTTCGAATTCGAATTTTTTCCATTTTTTTGCATTTTCTGAGAACATTTACTATAGAAATGAATTTTTTTTACTCCATCAGAAAGTAGAGATTTTAACGAACAAAAAGCCCCCCGACTATTTGAAAAAAGCTGATATTTTGACGCGAAAATTTTCGATTGAAAATTAGGGTGCTTTTTTGATATTAAGTTAAAATAAGACGAAAAAATGAATATTTTAAATCAAATAAATTACAGTGTATTTGGAACATAATAAGGTAAGTTCTAACCACATTTCGTAGAAAAAAAAATTTTTTTGAAAAAGATAAAAACAAAAAATAAAAAACTTGGTTATTTGAATATTTCACCTAAATTTTGAGGTTATGTGAAAAAATTGTAAATACAAAAGATGTAGATCTTTTTTACCTACAACTTTGCCATTAAACTTTTTTCCATAGGACTTGTAGTTTTGCCGGAAATCGAAATAAACCATTTTTTACCCTTAAAAACACCCTCTCCTACTTCCTGAACTCGGATCGCCCGTAATTTATTTTTCCTTTCATTTTTATCATATTTTCCTCCTTCTATAATGGGTTTCATCCTACTATTATTTTTTTTCACTTTTTACCATTTTTGAAGGCTTCGGCCCTGGTCTATCATGCCCGATGACCATCACCTAAGTCTATTTTATATATGTATATTTTTTTTTGGTTGTCGTAATGACGTGTGAGTGGTTGTGTACATGCAAGTGTTCATTTTAATGTCTGTCTCTTTCTATCTCTCTCTTTTCCTCGCTCGTTAGATCGAGTGCCCTTAAGCAGGTAATATCTATTTTATCAAATAAGAAACATTCCTGCTTTGGTGCTGTCCTTCTCACTTATGTGAGCCACTATTCTAAATAGCATCCATTCTTCATAACGAGGACCACTGTTTTTCTAGAGTAGCATCCTTCTCTACATATGGAGAGACAACACCAATATTTATGGTATCCATCCCTCAAATAAAGGCCACCATAAGCTCATGCAAAGATATCCTTCGCTCACTACGTGAGAGCTATCAATGCATTATAATATTTAACTCTGGTAGTCTAACGTATAGATAATGCTCGTACCCAAAGGTTGTACAGTCGCATTATCAATACTGTTACTGTCACAAGGTGTGACTTTTCGCAGTTCCGTCGATTACTCAGTCTCTTTTCGCAGTCCTAAGTAGGCCTTAAGTTTTCGAGAATCACCGCCAACCGGCGCAAATCGTACTTACGATGTTTCGCAATTCTCTAAGTCATTCTGATACCAGAGCAAGTATAGTCCGATATTTCCACGCCAAGGTACCCACCTTAGTGTAGTTGATCCTTATCTGGGGTACAATCTCCCTTAAGAGTGACGATTTTCGGGATTACTGACCACTCAGTGCTTATATGTGATCTCAGGAATCCATTCATCGCGTGCCTCCGAATACTACCATTTACTGCGCCAAAATCATCTGCAGTCTTCTATTCTGTTAAATACAGTAGTCTCACACAAGTTAGTTTTGTTCTGCAATATTCCACGCAATTTCACACCAGATAGGATTATTGTTGTGACAATCCTATTTGCGCATCCTCGAAGTCGAGCTGTCAACTTCCACAATGTGGCTGACTATTCTACCTAAACAAACTTAAAGCGCTCAACGACCTAAGTGTCTCACCATCAAAATTTCTTTTTGAGTCACTGATCACTGTACTATCAGCACTTGGTGATCACCCCTGATACTGCAAGTCAATGCGTTGGTACATCTTCAAGAGGTACTATTAATTGAAGTAAGATCCTCTTACAATGCCTGAGGCTGGTCAGAGAAGTAGTTCTAAGCAAAGTAATACTACTAATCATTTGCCGCATCTTAAGCCAATGCACACTAAGTAAGATTGTAACTGCGACAATACTTCCGAGAACTACAAATTCTAGTTGGAAATGCATTTGTCCTTTCCGAAGATTATATATTATTTATGTAAATATGCCAATATTTTCAATACTTGACAGTACTAATGGTAGGCAAAATAAATTGAGTATTATTTTTAAGTTATTGACTAATCTGAGTATTTATAGGTACGACCATTATTAGACTGGTTCAAATATTTAACAAACCTAAAACTTGTAATTAAACAATACTTTCAACACACAATATTAATTTCAACCTTAAACATTGATTGGTACAATCACACCAATCATTAGTTATTAAAACTATAATTTAAATACATTGCTATACTCGTAAGTCAGAAGAATAGATAGTTTCCGAAAACTAACGGAGTTAATACCGAGTCGATTAAAATGACTGGATTAGTTGTATCAATTAAATTAGCTTATCGTATTGACTGGAAAAGTCGAGAGGCAGATAACTGGTTAATTATGGAGCGCTAAAATTCTTCTAGATAGTTGTGAATTGCAACTAACCGTGAATTAAGTATACTTTCGAAGAAAGACAGTAACATTATAATATCGGCAACAATACGTGATCCAAAAAGTAAAATCGTCATTAACTTGAAGATACTGCTTTAGAAATTATTATTACAAGCTGTGCTGTACAATCTGTTTTATCATAATAGATTGATAAATGGATATAAATGGAATAATTAATAGCACATGCTAAAATATATGATGAAACTCCATGTATTGAATATTATTAGTTACGGGTTCTATAATAGTTGCAGTATAATAGTTGTAATTGTTTTGAAACAAATAGTTTATTGTAGACTAGGATTTCATTGGGATTGTACTGTTGTAAGAATCAGTTAGTCGGGACTTACGGAATCAGTCGCTGAAAGGCTGCGTACAATACTTATGGGTTAGCTGTATTTCAGCCACATAATGTGTATCGTTTTATTGAATAGTTGACATAGTTCAGCGTTGAGTACATTAAGTTTTTGGATAATTGCTTTTTGAAAAAATAAATTTATAAGTTTGACTTGCTATTTTCTTAAGTAAATATCGAGTATTGTGAATTTTAAAGGGAAAATTAAATCGACAGTATTCAACTATAATCGAAAGTGGAGTTGCAGTCGATTTACGAACATGCAGCAGACACCAAAATGAAAGATTTATTCGCTGACTCTTATTCCTACAGAAAACTAGAAATTGATAATTACTGTACTAACTATTACGTTAAATCTAAATAAAATAAATGTTTAGAAATAATGACGGTTACGATTAACAGAACATTCCCAAGTACGCTGGCTTATATCAAGTTATTAGCATTCTCGACGATGAGATTCGTACGTCGTCGAGGACATTATTGTTGTTTCAGGTGGAACGTTGATTCGAACTGTCAGTCTCAGTTAAGTTCGGAAATAATTCGGATTCACCATAACCTGTAAATTTCACAGCTATTTTATATTTTGAAAGTATTTTTTTTATTATTTATGATGTTTCAATCGTACCTGCACGTCCTATAATTATAACTGATCTTGCCATCGTAATAGTAATTACAATTTTGATCTGTTACTAATTAAAATTTCTATACTTTGTTTACGTGAAGGTTAGTTTGGTACATTACCGATATAATGTTTTGTCAAATCAACTATCTGAAGTTCTCTATCAAAAATATACGTTGTCTTATTTTACTCTCACTCTTAGAAAACTAGCCTAATTTCATATCATGACTATACACTAACATGGATCGCAAAGTATGTATGTATGAAACTTTTTACATAGATTAATTGGAAAATCTACCTTCCATTTCGGCTGCCGAATGGCCTTTTTGAATATATTTTTCCATATATTGGATATATCCTAAAATCTATTTTATATCCTATTTTATTACTAAAAGACCAACGTTTTAAATAAAGAAAGATTTTTTAAATTTCATCGCTTACGAGTTAAAATATAATATAATGATTATCAAATCGTTCCGGTATTGGGTCTTGTTCCGGTATTGGGACATTTACCTTACTTTATTGTTAACGAACCATAGAAAGTGATTGTGCAACAAAAAGTTATTTCTCTCAGGTATTGATTGAAGTCAAAGTTAAAACTTCAAATTAGAATGAATGTGGATGGATATAAAATTCATGCTACACCACTGACAACGGTCTTGATATTTATTCCAATTTTGGATGAGTTTCTCCCAGAACTCAGAGAAATGGAGTAAACTCAGATTTAATATCCACTGTGAATTTTTTTCAAATTTGTTTCAGAATATTGTTCTACAACATAATGTCCAGATATGAAAAATTATTCCATTGTTATGAAAAAAATTCGAAAAATTTTACTTCATGACATCAAGAACGATTAGAAATTGCAATCAAATTTTATAATTTTTGATCATTTTACTTGAAGGTGATATATCAGGTATTTGCCTACAGAGCGTTTAGATGGTAAATACTGTTTTCTTGACACGTAAAGTCTATAAATTTGAATTATGAATACCATTCAAGATACTGTATTTGTTCAATTTTATAAATTCATTTACACTCAAGTCGAAAATAGATTCATCGATCACATGTGAGCGTGAAACATCATTTTGTTGTAGCAATCGAGTTGAGTTACAGGAACGAATCGTTTTTAACCCCAAAGTCAATTTTGGTTTTGTATTATTAATTTGTACGTAAAATTCCGAAAACGTTTTATTAATAGTATCATTTTTGCAAGAAATAAGTTTGATGCATGACTGTTTAATCTGACTAGAGTTATTAAAACTATTGTCACACCATATTTCACGGCTCAAGACCATATTAATAATATTTTTATATATACTACTCGATATTGTCTCTGTTAATAATATATCAATTCTTTGCTCTTTATTGTAAGACAATTTTAAAGTGATCGGTTTTTTCTGAGCAATTTGATAAAGATGCTTAATTTCTAATTGTAACAATTCAGTTGTACGTAGATTCGTCAAAATAGTTACTGTTATAGCTATGATCGTATCGATTTTACGTCGCGATTCTATTTTTCTTTCGTCAATATTTATAAACGAATCAGTGTATTGTTTGGTCCTTTCTATTAACTGTTTAACTCCTAAAATAGTGTCTAAATATTCTTCAACAGAAACTCGTCGGTTACGACGTAAATATTTCATTTCACTTGCTGTTTTCGTAAGAGATGGATTCAATAATTTGACTGTAGAATAGATTGCATTTACATAGCTATTCGACAATTCATTACTAGAACGACCGTCCATTTTGATTTTATTTAAGTATTCTTCAATATTTGAATTATTCAATTGTGAGACTTCAATTTTCAGTTTCGCTAATTTAGCTTTGTGTATTTTTTGTGTTTCTATTGTCATTTCTCGATATTGGCGCAACAAGCATTGATTATTATGTATAGAAGGCAACTGAGTTTCAATACGTGATGTTTGTGATGAACTATTATCAATTGAACTTAAAACTGACATCTTTGATTTGAATAATATAGCCAATCTAATTTGTTTCCAACTATAATTACATTATCTAAATATAGTGGTAAACTTTATCAAATAAAAAATAATTTGTATGAATCCCATTTTTCCCATAGAAAAAAATGGATAGAATAGAAAAAGAGTAATTTTTATGGTAATATGATTCATAGAGTTGAATGTTGAAACCAAGATGATAGGTATTTGACAAATTGACAAATCCATTGACACCAAATTACCTCAGAAACGGTACGTAATGAAAACTTACATAAAATTATAAATAATATTTAAGTAAGGGTTGAACAGCCACCATTTGGTGGTTGAAATAAACTAGTTGTTTGTATTTATATATATATATATATATATATACACTTATCCAAAAAATTAAAGGAACGAGAAAGTCTTATAAATTTTTGGAGTGATTTTTATAAGGCTGTATTTCCGTGAAAAATGATCGTATCAAAAAAACAAAAAAAGTAAATTGAAGCTTGAAATCTCTAAATTGAAGATCTTCCAGCAAAATAATTTTCTGAGCAACGGTTTTTACGGAATCATAAGAAAAAGGTCCAGACCAAATTTTCCATATTTTTTAGTTCTGTTTTTTAGGTCTACGCGGCCGGGAAAATTTTTTTCAAAAAAACCAATTCATGGCTCGCTTAGAAAATTTAATCAGCTACAATTTGCTTTCTATTGTTTCTCGGTACGACAGTTTGCTGCTGAGATATCAGCCTTCAAATGAAAAAGGATCCTTTTGTCATTGATTATCGATATCTCAGCAACTAAAGGTCGCACAGTAATTTGAAGGACAGTTTAAGAAATTTGAATGAATCCACTGCAAGCTCCGTTTTCGATTTAAAAAAAAAAAAAAATTTTTTCTATTCTTAACATCAATTTGAAAAACTCCCAAAAAATGGCCATTTTTTGGTTTTTTAGTCAACTTACCGTTACTTTGCAAATATTGATGGAAAAATCAATGTTGCCAGGTGATTTCACAGCTTAATGTACCCCTAAAAACCCTGGAAATTTTCATATTGATCCATTGAACCGTTTGTCCGGTCCGATTGCTCAAAGTGTTGCAAAACAATTAAAGGAACAAGTTTTGTTCCTTAATTTGTGTAATCGTTATCAAAATGAAAAACTTAATTTTTTGTTCTTTAATTTCTGCGTTAGTTTATCAGTAAATGTAAAGTAAAGAGAAAAAATAATTTTTCAAAAAACGAAAAAAAAACTTCTCGAGTAAACGGTAAAAAATAAAAAGTAAAAAAATTCTTGTTTTACCTCGGTTTTGAAAATTTTTTTTTTCTCTTTACCTTACATTTACTGAATAACTAACGCAAAAATGAACGAAAATCCGAAAAAAATTAAGTTTATCATTTTGATAACGAGTACACAATTGAAGGAACAAAACTTGTTCCTTTAATTGTTTTGCAACACTTTGAGCAAGGGGACCGGACGAACGGTTTAATGGATCAATATGAAAATTTCCAGGGTTTTTAGGGGTACATTAAGCTGTAAAATCACCTGGCTACATTGATTTTTCCATCAATATTTGCAAAGTATCGATGAGTTGACTAAGAAACCAGAAAATGGCCATTTTTGTGGGTTTTAAATTGATGTTAAGGATAAAAAACAATTTTTTTTTTTTCAAAAAATCGAACACGGAGCTTGTAGGGAATTCATTCAAATTTCTCAAATTGTCCTTCAAATTACTGTGCGACCTTTATTTGCTGTGTAACCGGGCAGCAGTAATCTAAGACGTGAGAGTGTGGCTCTCTCGCTTCAATTATTTTCTCTCCCTCTCTCTCTTCTTGCTCTGAGAGTCAAGTGCAGCAGTCTAGTCTCTGCATTAGTATTCGGGGATGATTTCGCGCAGCATGGGACCGCAAATTACCCTCTGCGCATAATTAGGTGGGGTCAACGCAGGTTGGTGACCCAGAGAACTGACCCGAGACGGACACTTGAGTTCGGTTAGCGAAAACGCACCAACGCATAATTATTTCTGCTCAAGTAATTATTAGAACTTGTCCTTTTGATATATTAAACTAAATCTATTTAACTTATTAGAAGTGATACGAAAACCTTTCGCTTGGTTCTTTCATAATTTATTTGAATTAAAATTTAACTTGTTAATTGAGATACGTGGTGTTGCTTTGATACACCAAATTTAACATTACACCGAAAGTTCGTTTATCTGGTCAAATAAATAAAACCAAAGTGTACAAAGTGAGTGGTGTGGTTTTTCTTCGTGTGCGACAACCTGCCGACGCGGATCCCAGGAGCCCGAGGAAACCTATTGGACACCAACATCACCAGAACCAAGCCGAGAAGAATCGTCGACCAGTATCGTTAGTAAGCAGATCAAGATTCTGATAAGTTCCAAACAAATTATATATAGATCTACGGATTGTGATGAATTTTCTCTCTCTTCAACGTATACCCAATCTTGAATTTGTTCGACAAAATTGTCGCATTTCACGCCCTATATATTTGCGCGTTTCTTACTAAATAAATTTTCCTTCAGTCGATTTTATGTATATAAATTTAAAATACTAAACGAGGGGAATTTTGTATATAAATGGGATCTAAGTTAAATAAAGTATAAATTTTATTGTTATCTCTTGCTTAAATTTAATTATCACCAGCGTCACATAGAATAAGGATTTCCTTTCAGCCGCGTGTCAAAAAATTATTTTGCTGGAAGATCTTCAATTTAGAGGTTTCAAGCTTCAATTTGCTTTTTTTGTTTTTTCGATACGATCATTTTTCACGAAAATACAGCCTTCCAAAAATCACAAAATAATTTATAAAATTTTCTTGTTCCTTTAGTTTTTTGGATAAGTTTATATTGTTGCGTAATCACAACTACATTTGAATTCAAATGTAGTTGCACCTCCGGCAGGTAGAGGCAGCACCTCCTGGGGCCTCTTCCATAATTTCAAATCCGATCATGCGCAGTGCGGCGCATGCGCATTTGCTGTTTCCTGCCTCGTGTCGAGATGACCGACGCCATTATCTTATGTTATATATTGTAACGTAATATTTCTTATAGACTCAATTAAACCCAATGATTACTCAAAATCCTTTACTCAATAAAGTTTACTCCAAAATTCAAAACTCTAATAACTCAAAATCGGGCTACGTTACACTTCGCCCACCAATCACCCCTCTCATCTCCTCCAGATCCTGACGGGCGCCAGCCGACTTTTATTTCCCCGGTATCGGCAACCGGTCTAAACGTACACGTAAATTAAAACCTATAAACTATACCCTTTGGAGATGAGAGACATGACCAGTGGTAGCGGCATGTCCTGGTGCGCTCAGTATGCTAGGTTGTGGAGAGAGGGTCGCGGTTCTTTCATTGCGAAAGAAGCCGATTAATTAACTAATAGGAAAGACGTAAAATAACGAAACGAAATTGAATAAAATACCATAAAGATGACGCGAGAGCGACGCGGAGGGCCCAAAAGACCCGCGGTCCAATACTCCCGGTCCATCACGCAAATAAATACCTGGGCAAGACATCGGGAACCTCTCAACGACGACGAATCACAAACTTTATACACTACTAGATAAGATATAAAATAAAATATTAATAATTAATGCGATAATTCACGATAATTAATTAATGCGACAGATGGCTCCAAGAGCACCATACACAGGGCAACAGGCTCCAAAACGACGAAAGTCTAGGGTGGTGGTCGAGGTCCACCATAGCGTCTCTCCGACTCACTACCGCTTACTCCAAGACTCCAAACTCGACTACTGGGTCGACTCGTACACGAGCGACGCCAGGTCTCAACTTTACTCCTCAACGGTACTCGCACAACTGTTTCACGATAATCTCCCACTCTAACTCGCTTACTCTACTCCATCTCTTTCAATCCTACATTCTCGCTTCTCCATCCATTCGTACCTTCACAAACATACGAGCCGTGGACTCACGGGCCTTCCCGTAATGTCACTCCCCGTGATATCCGAAGTTAGCGAATTGTTGGCTTCCTCGAGCATCGCAAACGAGGCCTGCCATCCCCCCAATAACCGTACACGTACCCCAGCTAACTTCGAGTACCACCATGAAGGGGCGGCGACATCTCAGTCGCACCTCCGTGATCACCACGTCAACCCCGAGGGCTAAGCCTGGGCCTAGTCGTCATCACTGGTCGGGAGGCACGTTATCTTGGCCACTATCCACGACGCAGCTAGACATCCCCCGTTAAATCCACGCTCCATCACACAGACACTCAAGAAACATACCCCATATCATACACGTACTCTATCCCACACTTAACTGATCATACACATTTATACTCCATATACTCAGCTCACTATTCACTACCCTCAACTCGACACACATACTCACATTATCTCTCTCTATCACACCGACTTACACGTACTCCAACCTTCGACTCCATCCCTTCGGCAATGTAACGTCACAATATACTATTAAGTGTCAACACGTGCTCCAATTAATCTTTATATTGCGCACTCCGAGAAAATAATTAAAAATAATTATCTAAATAAATCAAGAAATCATCGAGCTCCAAAATTATATAATTATTCATATAATTCACAAATCAGAACTCAACCAAATAATTAATATCAAAAATTCAGAATTCAAGTGATCAACGACCACGTTTTTGGAGAGGTTACTCCGACGGAAACCATTCCAGGTGCTTAATTATTCATCAATTAATTAATTCAAGGGCTCGTATAAGTGAAAGACTCAATATTTTAATTAATTAATCATCATTATGCTCAATATTTTAATTAAATGACAATATTATTCTCGCTCGGTAGTCTCTGTTATCATGGTACCACGTGTTCATAACTAATTTAAAATCAGTGTCAATTATTATTATTAGACTTATTGCAATCAATTAAACTTAGTGTTCAATTTTCTCGAGATTCAATAAACTCAAATATCATATGTTTGGTGCTCTTAGAAGTAATTATCAAGTGTTCAATCATTAACTTCGCTCGGTAACTTCTGATTTCATGTTACTTATTATCATGACATTCTTACGATCAACTCAGTGTTCAAATAGACTCAAATTATTTATTTCAATTAATTCTTCGAGCTTAATTCTGGAATTTGTATTCAATTTACCAAGTTTTCATGAGCTCAAACAATCAACAGTATTAATAAATTAAATCAACAATTTAATTTTGTAACCCAGTGACATTATGTACTGTGACAAATAAAAATATTGTTATATTTTTTAATATGCGTATTTTTCCAACATCCTAACCACCAATCAGTCCTGGCATGTATTTAATTAATAATTATAACAACATATACATATTATTTTATGTATCTAAACCCAATTAATTCAATTTTGAAGGAATAATTTGGAGTGATGTGAAAATATATAGTTGAATTAATTTATAAATTTGTTAATGTACTCTTAACAATAACTTCAAAAGGGTAAGAACGAAGTTAAGTTTTTATGTTTTCGCCTGACTGCTCTCGATGATTCTATCTTTCAGACTCACTTCTCTTGATCGAGAAAAACTAGAGTGAGTTTCTTATTAATACGAGGCGCTTGGGCATCAGATCCGCACATCGTTCGATACAGAGGGGTGAATCGAGATAATCAATATTCTCGAATGATCCATGCTCCGTTCTCACGCTTTCTCCGTTTTTGTTAACAAACAAGTCACTTATCTATGAACAAAAGTTATCTTAGAACAAAATAGGTATTTGTGCAGCTGGATGTCTCGAAGATTTACTCGAGGCGTCAGCGTTGATTTGTACACAACAAAAATTAAGAGAAAAATCACTTAATCAATATATTTTGAATATTCTAAATAATTTAATTTATATTTTGGTGGCAGTCCAATCCATTTCTTAATAATACGCCAATCGAAAGATATATAGTTGCATATATGTTGAGACAATGTGAATTGTCATCTTCGTCCTCGGCCTTGCGGTTCCCAATTTTTCCCGTCTCGTTGCCGTCTGAAACTACACAAGTCATAGTGCCATGGTCACATAACTAATTATCGCGTCAACGCATGTCCGTAAGCGTGAACTAGGGAGAGAGTCCCGAAGCTAGTCCGACACCCAAAATTATCGGTCAATCACTTCGATCCGGGATTAATTAGCAATAAGTCGTATAATTCAGTACTACTGTCACATACTAGCAATTCAATTGCGACTTTGTTAATACGGACAATTACTTTGTAAATCGGGAGATTAACTTGTGTTATTGTTACACTACTATCAATTCTCTTGCGATCATACTTTACTGTCCAAGTGTACTGATTATTATAAATAAAGTTAAATCTATTAAAAATACTGTATGTTACCAGCGATATACTCGCGATAATAATAATAATATTAAAATTAAGTAATAAACTTAGTGTATAAACGGCGTTGTTTCACGTGGATATCCAACAGTCAAACCAGGACCATTTTTATTGTATTCTGCAGAAACGTTATTGTAAGTGATTGAACTTTATTATAATTGGCAATAAACTTGCATAATTTTCTAATTAGATCCTTTAAATCATACATCGTTTTTCATCCTATTTATATCCTAAAATACTGGGATGAAGGATAAACTATAATTTATCCTTAAAGGATAAACTATAATTTTATAAGCCGTGAGGTGGGTTAATAGGTTTCATCATACGTTGCCGGGTTTAAATAAGTGCGGGTCCTCGCTTTGCAAGAATCCTAGCCCATTGCTTTGTCCCAGCAAAAATAAAAATTTCGTAGAGGCCAGCCTAAGCCAGGGTTCAATTCGCGAATTCTGGTGGCTGCTGGTAAAAATCGCAAAGAGAAAAAGCCATTTGTCGCGATGTATATATATATATATATATATATATATATATATATATATACATATATATTGTGACGTTACATTGCCGAGGAGATAAAGTTGAAGGTTGAGTACGTGTAAGTCGGTGTGCGAGAGAGAGAAAAAGTGAGTACGTGTGTCGAGTTGAGTGTAGTAGATAGTGACTTTAGCATATGGAGTATGAATCTGTACGGTGAGTTAAGTGTGTTGAGAGTAAGAGTACGTGTACGGTACATTGTAGATTTTCGGAGTGTCTGTGTGGTAAAGCGTGGATTTAACGGGGGATTTCTAGCTGTGTCGCGGGTAGTGGCCAAGATAACGTGCCTCCCGACCAGTGATGACGACTAAGCCCAGGCTTGGCCCTCGGGGTTGACGTGGTGATCACGGAGGTGTGACTGAGATGTCGCCGCCCCTTCGAGTTGGTGGAGTTAGCTGGGGTACGTGTACGTTTATTTGGGAGGATGGAAGGCCTCGTTTGCGATGCTCGAGGAAACCAAAAATTCGCTAACCGGATATCACGGGGAGTAACATTACGGGAAGGTCCGTGAGTCCACTGCTTGTATGCTTGCGATCGTAAGAATGGATGGAGAAGCGAGAATGTGAGATTGAAAGATATCGAGTGGAGCGAGCAAGTTAGAGTGGGAGATTATGGAGTAGCAGTTGTGCAACTACCGTCTGGTAAGAGAGTTGAGACTTGGCGTCGCTCCTGAACGAGTCAACCTAGTAGTCGAGTTTGGGAGTCTTGGAGTAAGCGGTAGTGAGTCGAAGAGTCCCCAAGGTGGATCTCGACCGCCACCCTAGACTTTCGTCGTTTTGGAGCCTGTAGCCCTCCGTATGGTACTCTTGGAGCCGTTTGTCGTGATAGTTGTCGTAAATTACCGCATTATTTATTTATATATTATTTTATAGTTTATCTAGTAGTGTATTAAGTTTTGGGATTCGTCGTCGTCGAGAGGTTCCTGATGTTGTATTCAGGTATTTATTGGCGTGATGGACCGAGAGTACTGAACCGTGGGTCTTTTGGGCCCTCCGCGTCATCTTTATTGCATTTTATTCAGTTTTGTTTTGCTATTTTATGTCATTTATGGTCGCGTGTTGCATTTAAATATAGTGGAAACCTAAACATGCAAACATGCAAATAACCTTTTCCATAAGACAATTTATAGATAAATTGAGATAAATATAGACAGCCCGAACTGGAAATCGAACCCAGACCGATTCGGTATCGCGCCGAGTGCTCTACCAGTTGAGCTATCCGGCACTATACTATATTCCGTTCAATTTGATCTATAACTTATTGAGCCACACCGTCCATCGTACGGTAATACACCATTTAAATATAGTGGAAACCTAAACATGCAAACATGCAAATAACCTTCTCAATAATACAATTTATAGATAAATTGAGAAAAATATAGATAGCGCCAGATAGCTCAACTGGTAGAGCACTCGGCGCGATACCAAATTGGTCTGGATTTGATTCCCAGTTCGGGCTATCTATATTTTTCTCAATTTATCTATAAATTGTCTTATTGAGCAGGTTATTTGCATGTTTGCATGTTTAGGTTTCCACTATATTTAAACGAGGCACAATCAACGCGTTGAAGCAAGTTCTGAAGCTGATCAAATTTTGAAATTGTTTTATCGAGTCGTTTTTTGAGAAAGGCCGTGGGACGATAAGTATACCGAATCGGCCCCAGATAGGGATCGGGCTCATTTTTTCAGGAAATGTTTGTACTCATGAGATACTTCGATGCTGCGAGTTTCAGGTCTTTATCTATAACCACTTCGGAGTAAATCGAAAAATACTGAAAATTAGAAAAAATTGATGTTCTCAGAGCGTACTTATTCGATTGATCTGAAAATTAGATATGTTTTGGGGGTTGACGGTAGCTACCTGGACAAAAAAAGAGCTATTTTGGCTCCTAAAAACCTAAAAAAAAACGAGTTTATATTTTTAATTTCAATTTTTAAGCATCTTACCATTACGACACAGTTATGAAAATATTTTTTTTGAATTCCTCATCCAATTTCCGATGAATCTATGGCCTTTCGAAATTTTTAAAAATGGTACTACATATTGATAAAAAATAAAAACCATTTTTTGCTCAAAAATCGGGTTTTTCTAATAATTTTACTCTTGAACTGATAAAATACAAAACTTACTCGTTTACTGAGGTATAGAAAACCATAAAAGAAATAAAATATCCTTACATTATTAAAATAATTTCATTCAATGTACTTAACTATTATTAAAAACTCTATCAGTAACTGTAATGAGTAAATCAGTATTCATTACTATTGTTTATGTAAATCAACGTTGTTTCAGAGAACTTAAACGTTTCCGCCCAATATTCAATGAATTTAACAACCACAAGATGGCACTGTAATTCGAAATTGGTAACACTGTTTTTTTTTTTTTGTGAAAAGTCACTAGATCTGTAGATAACCTAACAATTACTGAGTGTTGACATTCCGAAGAATTGGCTGTACTATTATCTATATTTAGTACCCGGGAAAAAATGTTTTTATAAAATTTTATAAAATAATATAGAATTTTATAGAATTTTATAAAATTTTGTAAGATTTGATAAGATTTTACAGCAAAATTTTATAAAAATTCATACAATTTTATAAAATTTTATATTATTTTATACAATTTTATAAAACCTTATAAAATTCTATAAAATCTTCTAAAATTTTATAAAGTAAGATCTGATTAAGGAACGTAATAAATAAATGTAATTTTATAAAATTGTATGACATTTTATAAAATTGTATAAAATATAACAAAATTTTATAAAGTTTTACACAATTGTATAAAATTATATAAAATTTTATACAATTTTATAAGACTGTACAGCGAAATTTTATAGAATTTCATATAATTTTATATAATTTTATCAAATTTCATAGAATTTTATAAAATTTTATAAAATTTTATATGGTACGATCTTAAAAGGGAAGTCATAATTAGATAAAATTTTATATAATAGTACGAAATTTTATAAGATTTTATGAAATTGTATAAACTTTTATACGATTTCATAAAATTATATAAATTTCTATACAATTTTACAAAATTTTATAAAGTAAGATCTTAGTGAGGGAAGTAATAATTTAATGAAATTTGATATAATTGTATGAAATTTTAGAAAGTTTCATCTGATTTCATAAAATTATATAAAATTTGATACAATCTTATACAATTTTATATAATTTTATGAAGTAAGACCTTAGAAGAGAAGAAAAATTTAGATGAAATTTTATAAAATTTTATGAAGTTTTATACGATTTCATAAAATTATATGCGATCTTATAAAATCTTATACAAATTTATACAATTTTATAAAGTAAGATCTCGAAAGGGGAGTAATAATTAGATGAAATTTTATATAATTGTATGAAATTTTATAAAATTTTATAATATTTCATAAAACTTTAGAGAACTTGATGCCACTATTGCATCTAGTGTAGGGTAGCATTTTGTAAAATTTGATAAAATTTCACACAATTTTATAAAGTTTATTACAAATTATTATAAATATTGTTTGAAATTCAAAGTAAATAGATAAAATTTTCAATGGCCATAAAAAAAAAAATTTCATTTTTGCGGGCAAAATATGGTGATAAAAAAAATATGAAAATTATATTATAAAAAATATAATTGATTACCTAAATATATGCAGGGTACCCCCAGAAAAATGTAGAAAATAGTATATTACACATCGAGGGAAGTAAAGTAAGAAATGTCTCAGATCACATGTAACTGTTGGCCGAGGCGAAGCCGAGGTCAACAAACATGTGATCTGAGGCTTTCTTATTTACTTCCCGAGGAGTGTATGCTATTTTTCTCCTCGACGGAGGCGGAAAGCGGCAACTTCGTTTTGCACAGCGGGACGAAAGTTGACGCTTTCCGCCCGTCGAGGAGAAAAAAATAAAGTTCTGAATATTAAATAAGATTGATTTTATTACAATTTTTTGTAAGTTATTTACATTAAGAAAAATTATATTTTACACAATTATTGGATGCAAAGGAAGATGAAAAAGTTTTTAATAGTTTTTATCATAATACAAAAGACTTTAACATTTTTCGACCGGCACTCGATTCTTGAAAAAGTTTAACGAAAAAAATTCAAAATAACGCTCAATTATATTTACAAAAGTAATTTTGGGATGGTTATAATAGATTTAAAAAAAAAAAATTTTTTTTTATAATATTTTAAAGGTTCCTCGTTTTGCCTACCCCCACCACCCCTGTCTCTTACATATTTATATATATATTACAAAATGTGATCATTTTGAATTTAATGTTTTTAAACTTTTATTTTGTCAACTAGCAATTCAAATTGAATCGTCGTTACTCAAGAAAAAGTTCTAAGGTTTCGCCATTAATTCAAAAATAAAAATCATGAAAAATCAATAAATTTAATTAATTTTAAAATTTTATGTCCATTAAACAGTCAATAGTTGAATTATTCAAATCTTTTTTTTATATATAATTATAAATTAATACCATGAAATATGGCTGATAAGAATTCATGAGTAATCATAAATACAGCCACGAATTTTCCTAAGCTACAAGTGACCAATAGACGAGCGGAGCAGACTACGATTCTTCAATAACAAAAGTTAAGCAGCATCGAGGTTGGCCATTAATTGGATGGGTGACCCATCCCGGAAAAAGAAAATCAGTTTATAAAACTTTATACTGAAAATGGCCTGGTAAAATTTTATGAAATTTTATAAAGTTTTATAAAATTTTATAAATTTTTATAAAACTTCATAAAATTTGATAAAACTTTATAAAATTTGATAAAATTTTACCAGGCCATTTTCAGTATAAAATTTCATAAAATTTTATAAAATCCTAGTACTAAAATTTTGTACAATTTTATAAAATTTTACAAAATTTTGTAAACACATTTTTTCCCCGGTAATTATTTTTAATTGTTTAAATAACTATTTAAGTGAAAATATGTCGACCCCTGAAGCTAATAATCCAAAGTGTTGTATTTGTTCGAAGTACCTGAAAAAAATGCCGGGTACTCCAAAACATATAGAATCTGCCGAAGAAGCTGAAGAGTTTTCAACTGTTTTTGAGTGTCCAATTGTAGTTGGTGATATTCTTTGTTCGAATTGTCGCGTAAAAAAATATAAAAAAAACCAAACTTGAAGATGAGAATTAGGAATTATCGTTGGAAGATGAACTACCTTTAGATAGGAGTGATCTTTTAGAAAGAACAGAATCGAGTTTATCAACGATGACTTTATCTTAATCAAGTACTGATGAGCCATTTATTCATTTAGATGTTGCCTGTGATGATGAAATAGAAGAATGTATAGAAGTTCAAATGAAGAGAACTGTTGTGACTCATAGATATTGTTGTGTATGTTCTGTCTCAAATCAAAATCTAGTCGTTGTTCCTCAAGATGCCCGTATGCAATGCTTTATAAAGAAAAGAATTTTTATTCCGAATGGGAATTGATGCTGCAGCGATCATTTCATAAAAAAACGCTTTTATACGGAGAATTTGAACCACTTGAAAGTTTATTCTAATTGGAGTAACTTAAGATCTTCAGAATTGTCTAAAATGATGGAGAGTTTGGCTGTAGAATGTGATTCGACACTTCTCGACGAAGACTAGTCACAAATTAAAAGAACAATTTTATTTATCATTTGTAGTAGATTAATATATTAAATTGCAGTTTTAATTGTTTATGGATGAAATATCAGCGTTGGAATTAATAAATAAAAAAAAATTATTTTAATAATGTAAGGATATTTTATTTCTTTTATGGTTTTCTCTACCTTAGTAAACGAGTAAGTTTTGTATTTTATCAGTTCAAGAGTAAAATTATTAGAAAAACCCGATTTTTGAGCAAAAAATGGTTTTTATTTTTTATCAATATGTAGTACCATTTTTAAAAATTTCGAAAGGCCATAGATTCATCGGAAATTGGATGAGGAATTCAAAAAAAATATTTTCATAATTGTGTCGTAATGGTAAGATGCTTAAAAATTGAAATTAAAAATATAAACTCGTTTTTTTTTAGGTTTTTAGGAGCCGAAATAGCTCTTTTTTTGTCCAGGTAGCTACCGTCAACCCCCAAAACATATCTAATTTTCAGATCAATCGAATAAGTACGCTCTGAGAACATCAATTTTTTCTAATTTTCAGTATTTTTCGATTTACTCCGAAGTGGTTATAGATAAAGACCTGAAACTCGCAGCATCGAAGTATCTCATGGATACAAACATTCCCTGAAAAAATGAGCCCGATCCCTATCTGGGGCCGATTCGGTATACTTATCGTCCCACGGCCTTTAAAATAAACTAAAAAAAAATTTTTTTTTAAATTCTTTCGTTAACGGTTTCTCTTGAACGAATGAACTGATTTCGATAGTTGTGGTAGCAGTCGACGCGGTTTATTAAGTTCTAGAGCTGATAAAATTTTGAAATTGATCGGATGAGTCCCTTCGAAGATAATCGAAGAAAACCGCTTTTCACCATTTCTTTCTCGATCAATTTCTCTCGAACGAATGAACCGATTGAGATGGTTGAGGCAGCAATCGACGCGGTTCAATGAATTCTAGTGCTGAATAGATTTTTAAAATAATCGAACGAGCCATTTTTGAAAAATTTGAAAAAACTGAAAAAAATTTTTTTTTCTGTATTTCTTTTATCTCTTAGAGTTCATTTGATCGATTAATTAAAAATTTTTACAATATCTGACGGCTAACAGACTCGTTCGATTGTCACCTCAACCATTTTAATCGGTCAATTCATTAAAACGATATAAAGAGTTTACATCCATACACACACACACACACACACACACACACACACACACACACACACACACACACACACACACACACATAGAGCCACTCGGACATCATTCTGAAAATAGTCAGAATAGCTTCCTAGGACCTAAAACGGCGACATCTGATGAAAACTCGATTTTCGAAAATCGGGGTGAAACCAATGACTTCCCGAATTTTTGAAAATATCTAATTTTCTCAGCAGGAAGTTAAAAAGATGATTTACGATGAGCAGTGTATCTCACCTGGAAATTATCTGAAATAAAAAACCATTGAAATTTGGTCAAAGCATTATTGAAACCTCCCCTCAACGTTTCCTGAGTATTTTTTTTTTCATTTTTTTATTTTTCAATGGTCATTTAAAGTAAAAACTGCTATTTTTTACAAAAATTTGCGCCGTTTTCGAGCTGGAAAAACCCATTGATGTAAAAAAAAATTCTCAAACTCAACGTTGGGGGAAGGTATTTTATACGCAAAAAGAGTGTACCAAGTTTGAAATAAATCGGTAATGTAGTTTTTAAAGCAGTGAGCACTGCTATTTGAAGTTCGAAAAAAAAAATTACGAACACAAAAAAAAAAGTTTCAATTTTTTTTTTCGTCGATTTTTTTGACATTTTTTGGAATTTTTTTCTTTTATTTCCTTGCATTTTCTGAGTACCCAACGCAAAAATTCGAGAAAAGTCGAAAAAAATTTTTTTTCCATTTTGATTATGATTACACAATTAAAGGAACAAAACTTGTTCCTTTAATTGTTTAGCAAAACTTTTATCAATGATTCCCAAAAAACGGTTCGATAGATCAATTTGAAAATTTACAGGGTTCTTAAGGGTACATTAAGCTAAAAAAGTCCCTGGCAATATTACTTTTTTTTATCGATATTTGCAGAGTAGCGGTTGATTTACTAAAAAACCAATAATAGTCATTTTTTTGTACTTACTTCTAATGGATGTTAAAAATAAATATTATTATTTTTTTTTTTTCAAAAAATGATGACAGGGTCTTGTAGAGAATTTATTTGAGTTTTAAACGCCGTCCTTCAATTTACTGTGTGATCATTGGTACCTGAAATATCTGTAACGGGGTAAAATTTAACTAGATTTTAATGATTTACATTTAAATTTGAATAAATTTCCCGCGGTTGGTTAATGATCCAAAAGTGATAAACCCCGTGATCTAGTTGATTGACTTGTCACCGGGAGCGCTGAATCGTCCACAGATATATTAATTAAATTAAGGAGAATTTGAGAAGTAGAGAGAGAGAACGAGACGAGGAAATCGGCAGAAAGACTGGGAGTGAGAGAGGAAAGAGAAGCCACTATGTCTGGAACAAAGGAGAAAATTAGAGGTAAATAAACTGTCGGCAAGTAGCCACGATTCCCGGGAAAAACGAATTATATATGGCATGTATGCGACATATATGGCCATGTATAGAAATTGGCGACATATCACAATATATAATTTCATACGGCCATATATAGCTTGATATGACTATATATAACTTGACCTGACTATGTATAGAAATTGACAATATATGGGCATATATAGTTTGATATGACTATACATAGCTTGACATGGCCATATATGACTTGATACGACTATATATAGAAATTGTAACTGAATTAAAAAAATTTTTTTGTAATTGGAAATTCTAATTCAGAGAAAAAACGCTAGACTTATTAATGACCGCACCCGCTTCAGTAGGATTCAAACCCGGGACCTTCCGTAGGAGAGACCGACGCTTTGACGACTAGGCTATGCGACCAACAGTTACAACGAAGTTTAGTTGTGCTACTTAAGATTGGAAGAATATAATCACTATCGAAAAAGCAAAATATAATGATATTGGTTGATTGATTATTGTTATTACAGTAAAGATTGGTTGAATGATATTCGATGTGTATGATATCGAGATGTAAAAAATTTTCATGTTCACTTTTATGTATGACCATATATTACTATATATATCTATATATAGTTATATATATTCATATACAATAGCAATCGAAAACTATACAGGGTGTCCCAAAAGTTCCGGCCCAAATTTTAAGGCCAGATAGAGGACGAAATTCTGGGACGAAAAATCCTCTGCCGTTTTTTCACCTGACGAACAGGTAAATTGTTATTAAGTAAAAAAGGTAGCCAATCAGAAGAGAGCATTAGCGCGAACCAGTAAAGTGGGGTGAACAGTCTGGGGGAAGCTTCAACGCGTGAGTGCTCGGCTGTCGTTCAGCGGCTTTCACAACGCGAGATGCACGCGAATAGAAATTTTAATTATTTAATTTTTAATCTCTTCGCAAAAATCGAGTCCTGCGAAAAAAACTAATTTTTATTTTGTTATTAACTGACAAACGGTCAGCTGACTGCTACCAGTTTAAAAAATAACAAAGGATTCTTTTAGAAAAATCTAGTTTCGCAATTATTGAAAAAAAATTATTTCGCACATATCAACTGACTGGCAGTCAGCTTATTGCCAACAGTTTCGAAAAGAACTGAGAATTATTTAAAAATAAAAGTCCAGTCCCGCAAAAAAAAAAATTATTTTGTTCTTATCAACTGACTGGCAGTCAGCTGACTGCCAACAGTTAAATGAACGGCTGAGGATTTTTTCTTTAAAAATCATGTCCCGCGAAAGAAAAAATTTAATTTTCTCTTATCAACTGACTGGTAGTCAGCTGACTGCCAACAGTTAAACGAACGGCTGAGAATTTTTTATCTAAAATTCAGTCCCGGAAAAAAAAAATTATTTTGCTCTTATCAACTGACTGGCAGTCAGCTGACTGCTAACAGTTAAATAAACGGCTGAGGATTTTTTATCTGAAATTCAGTCCCGCAAAGAAAAAATTATTTTGCTCTTATCAACTGACTGGTAGTCAGCTGACTGCTAACAGTTAAACGAACGGCTGAGAATTTTTTATCTAAAATTCAGTCCCGCAAAAAAAAAAATTACTTTGCTCTTATCAACTGACTGGCAGTCAGCTGACTGCCGACAGTTTCGAAAAGAACTGAGAATTTTTTAAAAATAAAAGTCCAGTCCCGCAAAAAAAAAAAATTATTTTGCTTTTATCAACTGACTGGCAGTCAGCTGACTGCCAACAGTTAAACGAACGGCTGAGAATTTTTCATCTACAATTCAGTCCCGCAAAAAAAAAATTATTTTGCTCTTATCAACTGACTGGCAGTCAGCTGACTGCCGACAGTTTAACGAACGGCTGAGAATTTTTTTCTAAAGTTCAGTCCCGCGAAAGAAAAAATTATTATTCCCTTATCAACTGACTGGTAGTCAGCTGACTGCCGACAGTTTCGAAAAGAACAGAGAATTTTTTAAAAATAAAAGTCCAGTCCCGCAAAAAAAAAAAAAATTATTTTGCTCTTATCAACTGACTGGCAGTCAGCTGACTGTCGACAGTTTAACGAACGGCTGAGAATTTTTTTCTAAAGTTCAGTCCCGCAAAAAAAAAATTATTTTGCTCTTGTCAACTGACTGGTAGTCAGATGACTGCCGACAGTTTGAGGATCATCTGAGGATTTTTCACAAGTAAAAGTCCAGTCATGCAAAAAAAAAAATTATTCTGCTTTTATTAACTGACTGCTGGCAGTTTAATGAAATGCTGAGGATTTTTAATAAAAATCTAGTCTCGCATAAATTGAAAACTAAAAATTGTTTGTTCTTATCGACTGATTGGCATGAGATGATAAGACGTTTGAAATTTTTTATTTATTTTCATCTCAGTCAAATTTCGCGACAGATTGTTTTTTTTTTCCATTCTATTATTAACTCACTTCTAGTATTATGCCGACAGCTAAGCCTCCAAAGGACGATCGCCGATGTTGTTATTTAGTATAATTTTTATGAGTATTTCTTCAAATGCTACTGAGTATTTATTTGTATCTCTTTTACTCTTTACTGTTTGTTGCTTTCTTCAATATACTTTATTTAATTTTTTTTCTTGGAAATTTGACGCTGTGTCCAAGGCACTCGCTGTCTTTTTCTCGTTTCACTAATTTTTGTTTCTCTCTGTTCATCGTTTTTCACTCGTTTTTAAAATTTATCGATGCAAACTATTAACACACGTTAGTCTCTATTGAATCTTCAATAACTACACTACTTTTCGCTATGCCTCGTGAAAATCAGTATTCTGCTTCGGATTATGCGGACATCATCATGTTGTACGGCGAGTGTCACTATAACGCTATGGATGCTTGTCGTGTGTATGCTAAACGTTACCCAAACCGTGCTCATCATCCAAACCATCACGTGATTCTCGGTGCTGCTCAACGTCTTCGGGATACTGGGAATATTTTGCCAGCCCGCGCCGAGCGTGTAGGTCGTCCTCGAGACATACGTAATCTGCGTAATTAAGATCGTATGGTTGACGCAGTGCAGAACGATCCTCACACGAGTGTCCGCAAACTTGAGCGTCAGTTGCAGATTTCTCGTACGTAAATTAATCGTATAACTAAAGCAAGAGAATTGCATCCATTCCTCGCAACTAAAGTTCAATAATTAGGACCTGGTGATTTTAAACAGCGGATAGCTTTTTGCAACCGTAATTTGGCGTTGGGTGCCAATGATCCTGACTTTTTACAGCGTGTATTGTGGACAGACGAATCACTTTTCACTCGTGAAGGGTGTTTTAATCAACACAATTCGCATCAGTACGCCGTAGAAAATCCTCATTTCACTCGAGACCGCAATTCCTAAAATAAGTGGAAAATTAATATGTGGGGTGGCATTGTTGGCAACGTCGTAATTCTCCATCCTTTGCCGGACGCTATGAACGTAAGTAGGGAAATTTACGTAAATCATAATTCTTGTGATAGATCGTTAATTTAGTAAAATGTGAATTAGGGCGCCAATTATCTGACGTTCCTTCAAGAAGTGCGGCCGGAAGCTCCGGCGCAGCTACCACCTGATGAACGTCCTCAGAGGTTCCAGCATGATGGTGCACCGATGCATACAGCAGCGCAGGTGACAGAGTACCTGAATGCAACGTATCCCAATTCTTGGATCGGGAGAAACGGTCCCTTTCCATGGCCTCCAAGGTCACCAGACTTGACACCTCTGGATTTTGTCTTGTGGGGTTACATGAAAGGAGTCGTTTACGAGACAGAACCTGAGGATCAGTTTGAGACGATGGCGAGAATTCAGGTGGCATACCTAAACATTACTCCTGACATGATGGAGAAAGTCAGGACAGATTTGATAAGACGCTGCCGTCTTTGCATCCAAGTTGGAGGAGCAACGTTCGAGCAGCTGCTCTAATGATAGTCATCGTTCCATAAAAACAAAACGGCCCTTTTCAGGGCTACAAAATTTTTTAAACGTAAAAAACATTCGAGTTATGAGATTTTTCGTTTGACGATTTCGCGCAATGCAACGATTAAATTTTAGATAAATTTTGTAAAATTTTTGTAGGATTAGATTTTCACCGAAAAATCCTCAGCATTTTATTAAACTGTTGGTAGTCAGTTGATAAGAGCAGAATCATTTTTTTCTCTTGCGGGACATGATTTTGAAAGAAAAAATCCTCAGCCGTTCGTTTAACTGTTGGCAGTCAGCTGACTGCCAGTCAGTTGATAAGAGGAAAATAAATTTTTTCTTTCGCGGGACTCGACTTTTATTTTTAAAAAATTCTCAGTTCTTTTCGAAACTGTCGGCAGTCAGCTGACTACCAGTCAGTTGATAAGAGTAAAATAATTTTTTTTTTGCGGGACTGAATTTTAGATGAAAAATTCTCAGCCGTTCGTTTAACTGTTGGCAGTCAGCTGACTGCCAGTCAGTTGATAAAAGCAAAATAATTTTTTTTTTTGCGGGACTGGACTTTTATTTTTAAAAAATTCTCAGTTCTTTTCGAAACTGTCGGCAGTCAGCTGACTGCTAGTCAGTTGAGAAGAACAAAATAATTTTTTTTTTGTGGGACTGAATTTTAGATAAAAATTTCTCAGCCGTTCGTTAAACTGTCAACAGTGAGCTGACTGGCAGTCAGTTGATAAGAGCAAAATAATTTTTTTTTTGCGGGACTGAACTTTAGAAAAAAATTCTCAACCGTTCGTTAAACTGTCGGCAGTCAGCTGACTACCAGTCAGTTGATAAGAGCAAAATAATTTTTCTTTTGCGGGACTGAATTTTAGATCAAAAATTTTCAGTTTTTTTCGAAACTGTCGGCAGTCAGCTGACTACCAGTCAGTTGATAAGAGAAAAATAAATTTTTTCTTTCGCAGGACTGGACCTTTATTTTTAAAAAATTCTCAGTTCTTTTCGAAACTGTCGGCAGTCAGCTGACTGCTAGTCAGTTGATAAGAGCAAAATAATTTTTTTTTTTTTGGCATGACTGGCCTTTCATTTTTTTTTAATTCTCAGTTCTTCTCGAAACCGTTGGCAATCAGCTGACTGCCAGTCAGTTGATAAGAGCAAAATAATTTTTTTTTTTTGCGGGACTGAACTTTAGAAAAAAATTCTCAGCCGTTCGTTAAACTGTTGGCAGTCAGCTGACTACCAGTCAGTTGATAAGAGAAAAATAAATTTTTTTTTCCGCGGGACATGATTTTTAAAGAAAAAATCCTCAGCCGTTTATTTAACTGTTGGCAGTCAGCTGACTGCCAGTCAGTTGAAAAGAGCAAAATAATTTTTTTTTTTGCGGGACTGAACTTTTATTTTTAAAAAATTCTCAGTTCTTTTCGAAGCTGTTGGCAGTCAGCTGACTACCAGTCAGTTGATAAGAGCAAAATAATTTTTCTTTTGCGGGACTGAATTTTAGATCAAAAATTTTCAGTTTTTTTCGAAACTGTCGGCAGTCAGCTGACTACCAGTCAGTTGATAAGAGAAAAATAAATTTTTTCTTTCGCAGGACTGGACCTTTATTTTTAAAAAATTCTCAGTTCTTTTCGAAACTGTCGGCAGTCAGCTGATGACCAGTCAGTTGATAAGAGCAAAATAATTTTTTTTTTTGCTATGACTGGCTTTTCATTTTTCTTTAATTCTCAGTTCTTCTCGAAACTGTTGGCAGTCAGCTGACCGCCAGTAAGTTGATAAGAGCAAAATAATTTTTTTTTTTTGCGGGACTGAACTTTAGAAAAAAATTCTCAGCCGTTCGTTAAACTGTCGGCAGTCAGCTGACTGCTAGTCAGTTGATAAGAGCAAAATAATTTTTTTTTTTTTGGCATGACTGGCTTTTCATTTTTTTTTAATTCTCAGTTCTTCTCGAAACCGTTGGCAATCAGCTGACTGCCAGTCAGTTGATAAGAGCAAAATAATTTTTTTTTTTTGCGGGACTGAACTTTAGAAAAAAATTCTCAGCCGTTCGTTAAACTGTTGGCAGTCAGCTGACTACCAGATAAGAGAAAAATAAATTTTTTTTTCCGCGGGACATGATTTTTAAAGAAAAAATCCTCAGCCGTTTATTTAACTGTTGGCAGTCAGCTGACTGCCAGTCAGTTGATAAGAGCAAAATAATTTTTTTTTTGCGGGACTGAACTTTTATTTTTAAAAAATTCTCAGTTCTTTTCGAAGCTGTTGGCAGTCAGCTGACTACCAGTCAGTTGATAAGAGCAAAATAATTTTTTTTTGCGGGACTGAATTTTAGATCAAAAATTCTCAGTTTTTTTCGAAACTGTCGGCAGTCAGCTGACTACCAGTCAGTTGATAAGAGAAAAATAAATTTTTTCTTTCGCAGGACTGGACCTTTATTTTTAAAAAATTCTCAGTTCTTCTCGAAACTGTCGGCAGTCAGCTGACCGCCAGTAAGTTGATAAGAGCAAAATAATTTTTTTTTTTTGCGGGACTGAACTTTAGAAAAAAATTCTCAGCCGTTCGTTAAACTGTTGGCAGTCAGCTGACTACCAGTCAGTTGATAAGAGAAAAATAAATTTTTTTTTCCGCGGGACATGATTTTTAAAGAAAAAATCCTCAGCCGTTTATTTAACTGTTGGCAGTCAGCTGACTGCCAGTCAGTTGATAAGAGCAAAATAATTTTTTTTTTGCGGGACTGAACTTTTATTTTTAAAAAATTCTCAGTTCTTTTCGAAGCTGTTGGCAGTCAGCTGACTACCAGTCAGTTGATAAGAGCAAAATAATTTTTTTTTTGCGGGACTGAATTTTAGATCAAAAATTCTCAGTTTTTTTCGAAACTGTCGGCAGTCAGCTGACTACCAGTCAGTTGATAAGAGAAAAATAAATTTTTTCTTTCGCAGGACTGGACCTTTATTTCTAAAAAATTCTCAGTTCTTTTCGAAACTGTAGGCAGTCAGCTGATGACCAGTCAGTTGATAAGAGCAAAATAATTTTTTTTTTTTGGCATGACTGGCTTTTCATTTTTTTATAATTCTCAGTTCTTCTCGAAACTGTCGGCGGTCAGCTGACCGCCAGTAAGTTGATAAGAGCAAAATAATTTTTTTTTTTTTGCGGGACTGAACTTTAGAAAAAAATTCTCAGCCGTTCGTTAAACTGTTGGCAGTCAGCTGACTACCAGTCAGTTGATAAGAGAAAAATAAAGTTTTTTTTCCGCGGGACATGATTTTTAAAGAAAAAATCCTCAGCCGTTTATTTAACTGTTGGCAGTCAGCTGACTGCCAGTCAGTTGATAAGAGCAAAATAATTTTTTTTTTTGCGGGACTGAACTTTTATTTTTAAAAAATTCTCAGTTCTTTTCGAAACTGTCGGCAGTCAGCTGACTACCAGTCAGTTGATAAGAACAAAATAATTTTTTTTTTCCGGGACTGAATTTTAGATCAAAAATTCTCAGTTTTTTTCGAAACTGTCGGCAGTCAGCTGACTACCAGTAAGTTGACAAGAGAAAAATAAATTTTTTCTGTCGCGGGACTGGCCTTTTATTTTTAAAAAATTCTCAGTTCTTTTTGAAACTGTCGGCAGTCAGCTGACTGCTAGTCAGTTGAGAAGAGCAAAATAATTTTTTTTTTGTGGGACTGAATTTTAGATAAAAAATTCTCAGCCGTTCGTTAAACTGTCAACAGAGAGCTGACTGGCAGTCAGTTGATAAGAGCAAAATAATTTTTTTTTTGCGGGACCGAATTTTTATTTTTAAATGTTCTCACCCTGATTAAACAAAATGATTAAACATGATTTAAAATGATTTTTTTTTTAATCATTTTAAATACTTTTTAATCCTTCAAATCATTTCTAATCCTGTCTCTTATGGATATTTAACGTGTGAAATCATTGTTAATCATTTTGTTTAATCAGGGCAGTTCTTTTTGAAACTGTCGGCAGTCAGCTGACTGCCAGTCAGTTGAGAAGAGCAAAATAATTTTTTTTCTGTGGGACTGAATTTTAGATAAAAAATTCTCAGCCGTTCGTTAAACTGTTAACAGTCAGCTGACTGGCAGTCAGTTAATAAGAGCAAAATAATTTTTTTTTTTTTGGGACTGAACTTTAGAAAAAAATTCTCAACCGTTCGTTAAACTGTCGGCAGTCAGCTGACTGCCAGTCAGTTGATAAGAGCAAAATAATTTTTTTTTGCGGGACTGATCTTTAGATAAAAAACTCTCAGCCGTTCGTTTAACTGACGGCAGTCAGCTGACTGCCAGTCAGTTGATAAGAGCAAAATAATTTTTTTTTTTTGCGGGACTGAACTTTAGAAAAAAATTCTCAGCCGTTCGTTAAACTGTCGGCAGTCAGCTGACTGCTAGTCAGTTGATAAGAGCAAAATAATTTTTTTTTTTTGGCATGACTGGCTTTTCATTTTTTTTTAATTCTCAGTTCTTCTCGAAACTGTTGGCAGTCAGCCGACTACCAGTCAGTTGATAAGAGAAAAATAAATTTTTTTTTCCGCGGGACATGATTTTTAAAGAAAAAATCCTCAGCCGTTTATTTAACTGTTGGCAGTCAGCTGACTGCCAGTCAGTTGATAAGAGCAAAATAATTTTTTTTTTGCGCGACTGAATTTTAGATAAAAAATTCTCAGCCGTTCATTTAACTGTTGGCAGTCAGCTGACTGCCAGTCAGTTGATAAGAGTGAAATAATTTTTTTTTTGCGGGACTGGGCTTTATTTTCAAATAATTCTCAGTGCTTTTCGAAACTGTTGGCAATCAGCTGACTGCCAGTCTGTTGATATGTGCGAAATAATTTTTTTTCAATAATTGCGAAACTAGATTTTTCTAAAAGAATCCTTTGTTATTTTTTCAACTGGTAGCAGTCAGCTGACCGTTTGTCAGTTCATAACAAAATAAAAATTAGTTTTTTTCGCAGGACTCGATTTTTGCGAAGAGATGGAAAATTAAATAATTAAAATTTCCATTCGCGTGCATCTCGCGTTGTGAAAGCCGCTGAACGACAGCCGAGCGCTCACGCGTTGAAGCTTTCCCCAGACTGTTCACCCTACTTTACTGGTTCGCGCTAATGCTCCCTTCTGATTGGCTACCTTTTTTAATTAATAACAATTTACCTGTTCGTCAGGTGAAAAAACGGCAGATGACTTTTCGTCCCAGAATTTCGTCCTCTATCTGGCCTCAAAATTTGGGCCGGAACTTTTGGACACTCTGTATATTCCGATGTATTATTATATACGTCCGAATAAAGTAACATATGGTCATATATAGAATTTGAGATGTATAAAATTGTAACAGGGTAAAATAGATTCCAATGGCTATTTATTAAGATCTAAAATTGGATTTGTCCTCGGTCAATAATGGGTCCTAATTATAACTCGGTTTATTAAATTGAGTGATTCGACATGTCACCGGGTGTCGCTAATCAGTGAGAACCAAACATCCGCCCCTCTCTTTTGCTAATTAATTTAGTAGGGATGAGTTTTCCGGGGGTGAATCGAAGAGTTATAAGGGAGTGCCGTGCCAAAAATCGAGAGAGTTCGTTAGACACCCAAAGAGAGTCAATCGGACGACCGAAGGCGATGGACGCCTAAGTGAAAGTTAGTGAACAACTAGAGTGATTGGACGCATCATCTACACCATTCTATACGAGGCAAGACGAGGACCTTAACAATCTGGAGCAAGAACAACCCGGACAATCGAGAACCAGAAGAGCCGATTCACCTGTAAGGAAAATTGGACGACAATTGGAGAAATAGCCGGACATTAGCTACGAGTCTCATCTGGTTGCTGCTGTAAAATTCATCAGGTAAAATTATAATTAATTAAGGCCGGAATTTATATTCCAATGGCAGAATTAATTATCATTAATTTAATTAATATCTTTCCGTTGGTCCTCGCGTATATAAATTGGAAGTTGTAGGCCGTTGGCCATTACAACCACGCGCCTCGTGTTTTTCAAAAGTTGTGTCACGCCGCTCTTATTCGCCATTGTGTCTATAACTCTGAATTTATTTTATCCGAGGCCTTTGGCTGGAATAAAATAATTTTCCCGCGTAAATAACTAACTAAATAAATTATTCGATCACGTCAATAAATTAATTGAGGCCAGAATTTATTCCAGTGGCTGAATTAATTCATAAATAAACTTTAATTTACTTGAATTCGTCAGTAAGATTCAAGACCGAGTAACGCCAACTCAATGGCTGAATTTCTAGTCAATTCATAACGTAATTCTAGTCACGATTTAATTATAAATTAATTTTAAGTTAATTAATTAAAATATCTAAATAAAATGAAGTCGTAAAAAGGACGCTAGAGTTGTGATATATTGTTATTGAGTAAAATGGAAAGAAACGGATTATTTTATTGTGAAGTAAATTAATGTATAAAATTACTGGTAAAATTATTAGTGGAAAATTATAAGGAAAAATTAATTAATTAATACTTAATCTAAACAACAAATTAATTAATTAATACGTGTAAAATCAGTGAGTTAATTGAAATTAAGGAAGTGATAAATTGTAATCGGAATGAGTTAATGCGGAAATTTTATATTGGAATTTTAGTTGAATTAGAGTCATGAAGTTTTGGGTGAAAAGATTGTGATGATATAAAAAGTACAAAAGAAAATAGAGTTTTAAGTAGAATCAAGTAATGTTAATTGAAAGAAATTGTGTTTGTGATGTAAGTCCGGTGGACAAAATATAAGTTAGGTTTAAGATATGTCCGGTGGACACTAGAAATAAGAAAAGCGGGTTAACGTCCTGTGGACGGTTTTTTAAAGTAGAAATTAAGGAAAATAAGGTTTAACGTCCGGTGGACGGTTTTTTAATCAAAGTGTATTAAGGTTAAAGGTTTAACGTCCGGTGGGCGGTTTTTTAAAGAGAGTGTGTGTGAGTGTGTTACGTCCGGAAGACGCCTAAAATACGTGTGTGTATGGGAGTGTGGAAACGTCCAGGGGACGCGTTTAGTTTGTCATAAGTTTAGTTTGTCATAAGCATAGTTTGTCATAAGGTTATTAATTGTCATTAAGGGTTAAATAAATAATAAGCAAGGTGCTCATAATAATTGAAATTATAAGCAAAGTTTTAAATAAAATTTATTTCAGCCTGTTCATCATTCCTCTCCTCTCTCACAAAATTATCAAATTTACGAACGACCCTGAGCATATAAAATAAATACAATTAACATCCGGTTCTGGAAGGCCGAGTCCATCTTCCAGTGGCGCCCTAATATTCGACCATAATACTTAGGTGCGACCAGACTTGGCAAGCTAAACACTCTGTCATAAAATTTTCATGTTCACTTCTATGTATGACCATATATCACTATATATACCTATATAGAGGACTTCCATTTCCGGTGACAAATAAGGGGTGTGCGTTTTGTGTAGGGGAAAAGTGCAGTGGGTTTTTTAGGTAGAGTTAAGGGAAAAAGAAAAGTGGAGAGTAGTGGGTGGAAAAGAGAAAATATATTAGAGTGGGGTGATCAATAGAAAATATAAGGGGGTAGAGTGGAGAGGAAAGTTCAGCAGGAGGTAAAGAAAGTGAGGTTAGGGTAAAAAGTGCAAGGGGTAAGGGGAAAGAGTAAAGTGTAGAATTGAAAGTAACCGGCAGAGGCGCTGAGGAGGGCAGGGTAGAGATTTTGAGAGGAAGGTAAGGTAGGAACGAAGTAGTTGAGAATAGGTAACAGAGTAACGGGAGTGGATAAGAAAGGGACTGAGTAGGCGAGTAGAGTAGGTAGGGTGTGGGTGATAAAGATAACTTAATTAAGAGACCAAGTATTGAAAGAGTAAGGTTAGCAAGGAGGGGAGGTGAGGGGGAGCTAGTAGAGGCGGTGCTGAGAGGAAAAAGACGAGAGAGGGAACAAAAAGGGGAAATAAGATTGTCGAAAGAATTAAAGGAGGCTGAGGTATTTAAAAGAAGTAGGATAGTAGTGAGGACAGCAGATAAGGAGGGGAAGGAAGCTAAAATGGAGGATGTGATCAAAATGGTAGAGGGGATAATGAAATCAGAGTGTGGAAAAATCGGGGCAAGGGTAGAGGAGCTGGCTTCAGAGGCGAGAAAGGAGAGGGAGAAAATGAGGAGGATGTGGGAGGCGGACAGAGTGGAAATGGGAAGAAGAATAGAGCTAGAGAAAAAATGGAAAGCCTAGAAAAAGTGAAAAAGGAAAGTGGAAATAATGCGGAGGGGAGAGGGATCAGATATTGAAGATGGGGGGTGGGGGAGAGGTAATGGGATAGAGGAAAGGAGGCTCAGGGGTTTAGAAGTAAAAATGGACAAGAGGGAGAGGGAGGTTAGAAGGAAAAACATAGTGATTAGAGGAGTTGAAGTAGGGGAAAGGGTGGAATACGAAAAGGACGTAGAAAAGATATGGGAAAAAATAGGAGTAGAGGGGGGAAGGGAAAACATGAGAAGAGTAGGAGGGGTAGACAAAGAGGGACGAGAAATGGTGTGGGTGGAGCTGGTGGTGAGAGAAAAGAAAAAGGAAGTTATGAAGGCGAAAAGCAAGCTGAAAGGGGATCGGGAAAGAATTGAGGATGATCTAACGGTGGATGAGAGGAGGACCAGGTGGAAGATAGAGAGAGAAGCACAGATGGAAAGATTAAAGGGAAATAGGGTGACGGTAGATTATATGAAAATGTGGGTGGATGGGGAGAGGAAAATCTGGGACGAAGTGGGGGAGGAGTGGATAGAGAAAAAGGGAAACGAATAAGGATAAGGGATAGGGAGGAAGGGACAGAAAAGAAGAGAAAACGGGGGGAGAGAGGGGGAAAAACTATAGAGGTACATAAGATAGGATTTTGGAACGTAGCAGGATTGAAAAATAAGGATGAGGAGTTTCGGGTGGGCTTGAAAGAATGAGATGTGATTGTGTTAATAGAAACATGGCTGGATGAAAGAGGATGGAAAGGATTGAATGGAAAACATAAAGAAGGGTATGAGTGGGTGGTGCAGGACGCGGTAAAGAATAAAGGAAAGGGGAGAGCAAAAGGCGGGATGTTGTTGGGCATCGAGGAGGGATTAGAAATAAAAAAACAGGGAAACAACGGAGAGAATGGATGGATAGGAAGACAGGTGAAACTGGGAAATGAATGGTGGTGGGTAGTAGGGGTTTAGAAAAATGGGTACTGTGAAAAAAAACTAGATGGCAAACTAGATAGATGGAGAAGGGGAGGAAAGGAAAGTGATAATAGGAGGGGATTTTAACGCGAGAACAGGCAAGGACGGGGGATTCACAAGGGTAGGAATCGACGGAAGAAGGGGAATAGAACGAAGGTCAAAAGATAAGGTAGAAAATAACGATGGGAGGAAATTGTGTAGTCTTATAGGGGAGGATGGGGATTTCTAAATGGGTGTACGGAGGGTGACGATGAGGGAAATTGGACATTCATATGGGAGAGGGGGTGTTCGGTTATAGACTATACAGTGGTGAGTGAAGAGGTAAAAGAAAGAGTGAGGAGGATGGAGGTGCTAGAGAAAGTGGATTCGAACCACCGACCAGTGGTAGTCTGGATTAAGGGAGGAGGGAGGGAGAAATCTAGGGATAGGGGTAGAAGGAGTGACAGAGTGAGTAGAGGGGTATGGTCGAAGAGAGGGATAGAAATGTTTAGAGAAAAGCTTAGGGGGTGGGAAGGAGGGATAAGGGAGTAGAGGAAGAATGGGGGATGCTAAGGGAGAAGGTAAGGGAGGGTATAGAGGAGACAGAGAAGGCGAGAGGTAAAAGGAATATGAATGGATGGTGGGATGAGGAGTGTAAGGAGGTAAAAATACGAGTAAGGGATAGTCTGAGGGCAGTAAGGGAGAAGGAAGGGGATGTAGAGAAATATAAGGACGAAAAGAGAAGATTTAGAAAGTCATGTAAGGAAAAAAAGCGGGCAGAGAAGATGAGATGGGAGAAAGAGATTAAAGCAATAAGGTCAGAGGGACAGGTCTGGGAAGTGGTAAACAAAGGTAGGAAGAAAAGGAAGGGAGTCAATGAAAGTATTGAGAGGAAAGAATGGCATAGATACTTTAGAGAGTTGTTAGGAGGGGTGGAGTGTAGAACAGGTGTGGAGGAAAGGGAGGAGGAGATCATAGGGGATGAGGAGGAGGATATATCTCTTCAAGGAATAAGAGAGGTATTAAAAGGACTGAAGGAAAATAAATCGATGGGAGAGGAGAGAATCCCAAATGAGGTATGGAAGTTTGGAGGAGAGGAAATAACGGTAGCGTTATGGGAGTTATGTTGAACGGTGTGGAGGGGGGAAGGGTGGCCGGGAGGATGGAAGGAGAGAGTGGTGATACCCATAGTAAAGAAAGGGGATGGTAGTAAGGTGGAGGATTATAGGGGGGTAACGCTGACGCAAACGGCGTATGAAATGTATGTAGGGGTTTTGGAAAAGAGGTTGAGGGAGGGAGTGGAAAAAGAAGGGCTGCTGCCACCAAGTCAGGCTAGTTTTAGGAAGGAAATAGGGACAGCAGATAACATCTATGTACTAAACTATCTAATGAACAGGGAAATAGGGAAGAAAAAGGGGAAGATGATGTTACTTTTTGTGGACTTGAAGGCAGCTTTTGACTCGGTGGACAGAAAGAAACTATTTGAGTGTATGAGAAAGAGAGGGGTTAGGGAAGGTTTGGTCAGGAGGTGTGAGACAGTGCTGAAAGAAACGGTGAATGAAGTGAGAGTGGGTAAAGAGGGAGAGGAGAGGTTTTGGACGGAGAGGGGAGTTAGACAGGGGTGCCCTCTAAGCCCACTTTTGTTTGTCTCGTTTCTGTCGGACTTGGACGAAGAGTTGGAAAAGAGAAGATGGGGAGGAGTAGAGTTGGGAGGAGGGAAAAAGGTGTACGTGCTGGCATATGCGGATGATGTGGTGTTGTTGGCAAAAGAGGAGGATGAGATGAGAGAAATGATTAGAACGCTTGAGAGATATATTAGTGGGAAAGGTTTGGGGATAGGGAAAAGAAAATTCGGAAATGACTGGGGGCGAAGGGTTTGGCTCTTTGACAAACTCGTATGGTTGGTGGTGAGCTATGGAGTGAGGGTGTGGGGATGGAAGAAGAGGGAGGAGGTGGAGAGGTTACAGGAAAGGTTTTTGAGGTAGGTGTAAGGTGTAACAAGGAGAGTGCCGGGATATACAGTTAGAGAAGAACTAAGTAGAGATGGTTTAGCGGTAAGAGCGGGGATGAGGGCGTGGGGGTATGAGAAAAGAATTGAGGAAGGAAAGGGTGGAGTTTTGGTGAGAAAAAGAGTAAAAGCGGGGAAGGGAACAGGGGGTGGGAAGGAGAAAGAAGGGAATACTACGAGTCAAGAGGGTGGGACATGGTAGAAGTAGAGAGGAAATTGGAGAAGGGGAGAAATGAGGGGAGAAAAGATGATGGAGGGGTATAGGACAAGGGGGAGGGAGGAAAGGTGGGAGAAGATAAGAGAAGTGAAGGAGGACAGGGAATATAGGTATTTAAAGAGGATAGAAGTGCCGGGATTCTTGACGAAAGAATGGAAGGAGGAGAGGTGGAAAAGAGTAGCAAGGTATAGGCTAGGTGATGGGATGAAAGGGGGGATGTACTGGGAGAAGAAGGAGAAAAAGAGATGTAGGATTTGCGGGTTAGAGGAGGAAACGTGGGAACATGTATGGGAGGTTTGTTCAGGGTTTGGGTTGGAAAAAGGATGGCAGGAGATGAGGAAGGAAGTGTTGGGAGAGGAAGGACAGGGAGGAAATTGGTTGATAGAGATAGAGAAATTGAAAGAGGAGAGGGGGGGGGGAGGATGTATAGAAAAGAGAAGTGAAAACGGAAGTCGGAGCGAGTAGGAGAGAGTGGAGGAATGAGGATGCCTAAGAAATTTTTTCTTTTGGAAAATTTTCTTTTTTTCTCTTTTGGATCCTGGGAGTGGAAGGTTGTGTGAGGAAATAACATTGTAAAGGGATGTAAGGATTTGCAGGGATTGTAAGGAGTGGAAGTACGTAAAGGAATAAAATTGTAAGGCGGTAGATGTAAGTTTTTATTATTATGTAAGTTTGTTTCTTTTTTGTATTATTTTTGCACTTTGTACTTTGTAAAAAGATGTGTGTAAGAAGGGGCGGAGGTCCGGTTTATGACCCGAAAGGGACAAGCAAGAACCATAAAAAAATAGCTATATATAGTTATATATATTCATATACAATAACAATCGAAAACTATATATTCCCATGTATCGTCATATATGTACCATACAGTCAGAACAAGTGATTCATACCGTCCATGGTTACAAGCGTACCAACCGAAATCTCTATGCAAGAAATTTCTATGCTCGGATATCTCTCTGTAGTAAATTTCTGAGTCGGCATAATTATAATTAAGAACAATTATATTACAAGATTTTCGATGTCAAAATTATTCGATGCAGAATATTTCTATGCAGGACATCTCTGTGCAAGATTTCTCTATACAAGATATCTCTATGTAAGATATCTGTGTGCAGGAAATCTCTATGCAAGACATCTCTATGCAGGACATTTGTATGTAGGACAAATATATGTAAAACTATGGCTTCACGAGTAAATATACAAAAATACAATTATTCATTAACGCTGTAAAAGAATTTTCTAAACTCACATACTTCAAAAATTTTAGTTTTAATCGTATAGTTATATTTTCATAAATTTAGTAAATAAACAATGTGTTTATAAATTATATTATGAAATTATAATATATATTATAAGGTAATATTATGAGGTAATAAAACGAATTCTAGGGATGTGCGAATCGTATTCGAATCGAATTGAATATAACTATTTAATTCGAAATTCGAATTTCCGAATTATTTGAATATTTAAGAATTATCCGAAAATTTTTTTACGAGTTGTAACTTTTAAAATTACTCGATTGACAACGAGACAATTTTGATGAACTTTCAAAATTTTTTTTTAATTTTTTTCAAAAAAATACACGCTTCTTGACTTGAATTTTCATCATTAATATCATCGCTTTCATAAATTTAAGCCTCAATAAAAAAAAAAAATATTCCACTATTTATTATTTTTTTAAACTAAGATCTATGTGTTAAAGTTATTTTACTGTAGAGAAATGTAATTAGACATTTATTTGTCTAGCATAGAAATCTGCCACATAGAAATGTCCTGCATAGTGATATCCTACATAGAGATATCCTGCATAGAGATATATTGCATAAAGATGTCCTGCAACAGAAATATCCTATATAGATTTATCTTGCATAGATATGTCTTACATAGAGATGTCCTGCAATATAAATATTCTGCATAGAAAAGTTTTAACATGGATTTATCTTATAACATAATTGTCCTTCATATAACTATGCTAGCAAGAAATCTACTGCAGGGAGTTATCGCATCATAGATTTATCAGTTGGTACGCTTGTAACCATGGACGGTATGAATCACTTGTTCTGACTGTATATGATCTATATATGACCATATATAATTCGTTTTTCCCGGGCTTATTAATTAATTATTAATTAAGAAATATTAATTAAGTTAATTCGTGGGCAGTCGCCGTTTTTGGTTCGAATTTATATGAAGAAATTTTCGGCAGGGCCAGAATCTTTTATAAATTATCACGCGGTCCGTCTGGAAAATTCTCGACAGGAGGCCAAAAATTATAATTTAAAAATTAAATACTAAGAAACTGTTAATTTAAATTAGTTTTAAGACATAAGAATTTACAAGACTGAATTTAAAAATGCTGTGGAAATAGTAATAAAGTATTAAAGTCATTGAGTAAATTTATTAGTAAATTTGAAGTCAGTTCTTGTTGAAAAATTTGTTTATTAATGTGAAGACAAATCGTACACGAATTAGAGAGAGAGAGGTAGATACGCGTGAACTAGAGAGAGACAGCGTCAGTCGTGGCGTCGGTTTTCCAGTGTCAGTAAATTCTTCACCCAAAAGTTGATACTTGGAAAACTGAGAATATAAAAGTTTGTCGTGTGAGAAATAAAAAGAAATGGAAAATTTCTAAATAAATAAAATTGAGACTATAGCAAAGTGTGTGTGAATTTAGTTGGAAAATAATTATTGTAAACGTGTGTGTGTGAATACAGTCCTGGGGACTTGATATTAAGCGTGTGTGTGTGATCAATGAAATTTCCGGTGGAAATATTTTAATGTAATAGATCCAGGGGATTTGGCAAGTTGCCAATTTTATTTTTATATTGATCCAGGGGATCAGGCCAGTGGCTATCATTAATAGAGTCCAGGGGACTAAATTTTAAAATTAATTGATTCAGGGGATCACGCCGGTGGCCATTTTCGTGAAAGTCCCGGGGACTCGTTCGTCGTGATTAATAAAAGATCCAGGGGATCAGGCCGGTGGCCATTTTCGTATAAGTCCAGGGGACTAATTTTGTTTTAAAGTAAAGATCCAGAGGATCTGGCCGGTGACCAAATTAGTTATAAAAGTCCAGGGGACTCCGTAGTTGTTAAGAATAAAACTCCGGTAGACAAAGCTTTCTGATAAATAATTATAAGTAATAGAGAAGCCCGGTGGGCCAAATTGTCATTTGTTAAATAAAAGTAAAAATTATATTGATTTAAAATTGTGTGTTAAATAAATTTAATCCCTCAATTTCCTCACTCTTATATATTTCAATGACCCTGATGTATAAAATTAACATCTCCGGTTCTGGAAGACCAAGACTTAGCTTCCAGTGGCGCCCTTCTTAAGATCTATTAATAAAGGGGCCAAACTTGGCAAGGTTGAGATATACCCTGTTACATATCGATGATCAAAGCCAGAAGGATTATTTTTTTTTTTGAAGGCTGATATCTCTGTGACAAATTGTCCTACGAGGTTAGAAAATAAAAACAAATTGAAGCCGAATAAATTTTCTAACGAGCTACGCATTCGTTTAGTTAAAAGATTTTTTCCGCGGTCCGTGGGCTCTTCGGAAAAAAAAAAAATCAGATATTTTTTGTCTCGCGGTATTTTTCATGTTTGCGCGATAACCGGAGCTTTTCAAAAAATTTTTGCAAAAATGCACAAAAACTTGAGATTTCAAGCTATAAAATGCTTTTTTTAAAATCTCGATACGATTATTTTTCACCAAGTTACAGCCTTCCAAAAATCACTAAATAATTCATAAAATTTTTCTGTTCCTTTAATTTTTTGCATCAGTGTATTATCAATGGAGAAATTTAAAAAATACTGTTTTTAATATTTTTTTCGGATATTTTATATATTGACTCTTTGATTTGAGTCAAAACTTATTTTAATCTTTACATCAATCACTTATCATGAATAACAATTTAAAAACACTTGTTCATTAATTTTTTTGATTCTGAAATTTTTAACCTCGAACATGAAACTTTATTTGTTTGAGTTTGATGAGCTCATAAGAAAACACATGCGTCCAAGAGTTTCTTTGAGCTCGACGAGCTCGAAAATGTATTTTTGTTTTTACAAACAACGTGGACGTTTTTTGCGATATTTATTTTTTTGTAGTATTATTTTTAACCAATCAAAGACTTGCTTTCTGACTTTGAGTTGCGAAAAATTGTTTACCGTTTCTTGGCCTTAACATTTAGAAACATGAGTACAGAGTGCTAAGTAATATGCTATCTTCTCGAATTTCTCGAACATCTTCGATTTTTATAATGGGATGTTCAAAAAGTAATTTTTTACAAAAAATTTTTATAAATTCCATTAATCAAATTGAAGTTCAATATTTTAACATGAATTCTGAAATATTGACAATATTTATAAAAAAAACAATTTACCAGTTTGGAAATGTGAAGAATCCTGTAACTGTGATGAACTGCAACCATGAAACAATGGAAGTGGTTCATAAGGTGGTGGTGGTAGTGATGACGATGTGGAAGTCGTTGAATGATGATAATCATGTTCATTAATAACACTAGTGCTGATCAACTCTGAATCTAACCCAAGTATGACCAAAACTTGTTGAGGATTACTTTTTACCCAGTTTTCGTACCTCAAATTATCTTCAGAAGCAACATCACTACCATCAGTCTGAGTACTAGAGTCGATTAGTCTAGTCGACGGACCCCATGATAATTCATCAGGCAAATAAGATGAACTCTTAGCTAGCAAACGGTCCTTGGAACTACTGTGCCCCGTTGGTGTTGGCAAACTCGGATGACTATGTGGAGTACGTGCCAATAGCTGCAGTGCTTCAATTGCGTTCCTCAACTACACGTAAATCATATTAAATTAAATTGAATATTATACTTTCAGTAAATAATACATAGATTATAACGTTCCCTACTATTTTACACGACCCACGGCGGAGTATGGTTAGTGTATAATAGCCGTTACTGCCCTCCGATGGTGAAAAACTAAAATAAAAATATCAAAACAAACCAAAGGTTTCCTTTGGAGACGACCAAAACTTCCACTGGATACTCAGCTCAACTCAGGCTGGGTTAGAAAACCTAATTGGGCGCCAGTTCGGGCGCCTCCATGAACACCGTATACGAATGAAATAAAATGAAAGAAAATGAAAATAAAATAAAATGAAAAATGATCAGAGAGCAGTTTCAGATTAGGAAAAGGATAGCAAGAAAGAGATAGCAGTTAAATAAATTAATAGAAAAAATACTGGGTTGATGACCAATTCTCACTCAGTCATATTTAAATTCATAAACGATAAATTATCATTATAATCAAGTAATTATCGCAAGTAATAGACAATAAAAGTAAATAATAAATACTAATGGCAAATAATCAAATATTTGCCGCAAAATAATAATAAGCAATTGTGAATAATAATTATTACGTGTATGTAACAACGCAGTAACGCAATAATAATAATAACTTATTCGCTCCGTGCGAAGTCATGGTAGGGGAAACCATATTAACGCCAGCGTGAGCTACCGATAAATCCGGTAATATGGGAGAATATTTTATTCTTCTGGCGTATTAAGGTAGTACTACCGGTTTTAGAATTGACGTTCAGAATTTAATGAAACTTGGCATATTGGTACTTTATAATATCATAATTAAGCAGTTAAATTTTTGGAGGCCTACAGAGCACTGAAAAAAAGATATTAATATTTATAAATTTTTGCGTTTAACATTGATCCTCATGGGAAATCACAGACTTTATTTTATTTCACAAAACTGGACGTTGAGATTTCTATAATTTTGGTATCAATAGAAAGAGAAAAATTTATTGAATATTATGTGCAAATAAAACCATAAACTCAGAGCCTGTGATAAGAACAATTAATAAATGATTGAGAAAAAAGTACTAGTCGACTTAAATGTGGCAACGCCGCAGAAAAGGTTAGGACGCGTGCAAAATTCAAACATGCACCAATGCGGTATTCATTGTACAAATGTATGCGCAATAGATTTCCGCGCATAAACTCATATGTTGAGTGAAACCGAATGTATTTCTGTCTCTTTAGTTTTTATGCGGCGTTGCCAAATGAAAATACTACTCTAGCCAAATTACACATAGCACTAATTTGACACCTGTGGTAACGGTAGTACTACCTTAAATACACTTGTTAATTTTTATTTATTATTTTTTTTTAATTAAAAAAAATAAAATGAGTCATCTAAGCTGTTGTGTTGTAAACTGCAAACATTCGAGCGAAAAAAAATTATTGCAAATTTTCTAGATTTGCGGTTGCTTTATGAAAATTAAATCGAAGAAAAAAAATGTATAGCTGCGGTAAGAACGGAAGCGTAAGTACTACACAGAAAAAAAAGTTATCTTCGCGCAAGAAAAATTTTGCATTGTGAAATAAAATCAAAAATTTGCTTAAGACTTGAAAAAATTTTTTGGCGTAAGACATTTTTTTTTCGCTCAAAAAATATTTTTCTTGGCTCAAGAAAATTTTTCCTCACCCCAAGAAAATTTTCGATTTTAATTCATAATGCAGAATTTGTTAGGGCAAGTAAAAATTTTCTTGGCGCGAGTAAAAAATTTTTAGACCGAGAAATCCTTTTTTTGTGTAGCATAACATAACCTTTTCAGTCATGAAAGTGACACTGAAAATTGCAGACATGAGAAAATTAATAGATTTTTTCTATAAACAAATTATTATTATTTTTAAACAATAATTAAGAAAATTTGCATTTTTAAGGTGTCCAACATTTTTTATGTATTATATAACCATTTTATTCGTTTATTTATTTATTTATTTACTTAATACCTTTAAAAATCGTCCAATGTCTGTAACAGTTCTTATAATTAGTTCCATATTTTATTTGAAACTAAATATAAAGGAAATTAAAAATTTATTCTATAAATATAAAAGAATTTAGTTGAAAAAATATGAGTTACAAAAATATTAATATGAGTTATTTAAGAAATTTTTATTTAGTATGATTGTTTTGCTAAACTTCGACAGTTATAACTAAATTTTCACTGAGTTTCAAGTATTTTATTTGTTTTTTTTTTTGTTTATTTATACAAAACGGCCTATCGGCCAAGTTCCGAGGACTCGGTTACACAAATGCCTTGTATTAAATACAGCTTTCATTCATCTCATTCACTCCACTTTTATTCCTGTTTCTATTATCCTTAATTATCATTATCACAATTCTCCCCTCTCAGCTCCCACTATCTTCCCTCTCCTCCTTATTGCAGCTTTTCTTCTCATTCCTATTTGAATTATCACATTTTGTTTACTTTTCCTCCGCTTGCTCCCTCAGTCTTCCTTTCGTTTCCCATTTCTCTTCCGCCTTTTTGACCTGTCTTCTTATGCTTCGTACCCACTCCACCGCTTTATCCACACCTCTCTCATTCAGCATTTCTTTGACCTCTCCTCTCAGTCCCTCTTCCACATGTTCCATCATATGTTTCAGCGTTCCTTCCCTTCACATATTTTACATTCTTTTTCCCTCTCTTTCTCCCAGTATCTATTGCTTCTTTCCTCATTCCCACATCTTAGCCTTGCAACCATATTTTGGCTGCCATTTTTCCCCTTCTTACACAGATATCTGGGTCTCTTGTAAGTTACTACTTTCTTATATCATTGCCCCTGTCTTTCTACTTCTCTTTTTTCTATTATCTTCTCTATATCCTTCCCTTCTCTCCTCACTGCTCTTATCTCCGCTACGCTGTACCCATTCCATCTATAAAACTTTTCTCTGTCCCCTATTATTCCTTTTTCTATCCCTCTGTTCTCCCTCTCCTCCATGCACTTCACTAACAGTCTCTTCCTCCCTTTGATTATCTTCACCTCGAATCTTACCACTCTTTTCGCCGCTCTTACCCCTATCCTGTTCCTTGCCGTTTCCTGGTATACTATGTAGTCTGGTGTCCACCTGTCCAAATCCAATATCCATTTTAGATATTTCACCTGTACCCTCTCTAGTTCATCCCCCATATTTCCACTCCGTACATCATTACCCCCATTCCCAGGTAGTCAAACAGTATCACCCTCCTTTCGAAGTCATTCCTGAACCATCTCTCTCCGATCCCCCAGACCTGTTTCATAATTCTGTATGCTTTTCATTTCTGCTCAGCACATATCCGAAATACTTGATTTCTTTGACCTCCTCAATCTTTATCCCTCCTTATTTCCATTTTCTTTCTCCTATTTTTCCTCTGCCTCCCTTAAACTTCATTATCTTCGACCTTTTCGTGTTCAGTACCAGCTTTTTCCTCTTCGCATAGTTCCTCATCCTTTTCAATAATTTTTCCATTGCCTTTTCACCTTCCAGCAGTGCAATATCGTCCGCAAATGCCAGCGTCTATACCCTCTTATCTACTGTTCTCATGCCCCCCATTCCCTTCTTCATCTCCGCTTCGATATCCGCTATCAGTAAAGCGAACAGTATTGGGCTGATAGGGCTTCTTTGTCTCACCCCTGTTTTGGTCCAGAACCACTCCGACACTTCCTCCCCCACTCTCACCGCACTTTTCGTTTTCTCATAAATCTCTTTTACCCTCTCTACCAATCCTTTCCTTACTCCTAACTTCTCTATTGACTCCTAAAGTTCCCTTCTGTCCACTTTGTCAAACGCCGCACTGAAATCCGCTATTAGAGACCCTTCCCCTTCAATTATTCTTTCCACCCTACGTTGCAATATGTAAATGTTGTCTATGGTTCCCCTTCCCTTCCTGAATCCTGCCTGTGTTTCTGGCAATATCCTTTTTTCCTCCACCTCCTTTCTCAGCCTTTCCGCCAGCACTGCAGCATATATCTTGTCTGCCGTATCCAATAGCGTAACCCCCCTATAATGCCCCACCTGTTCCACGTCTCCTTTTTTGTGTGTTGGTTTGATTATCCCCTCCCTCCATTCCTCTGGAAATCCTTCCCTTCTCCATACTTTCTTCATTAGCTCTCTTAGCATCCGCCTTATTCTTGCACTAAACTTCCTGCCCCCCTCCCCCTTCTAATCCGTTTCCTCCTGCTGCCTTTTCTTTTTTAACTTTCTCTATTTGCGTGTCAATTTCTTGGTCGCTTACGACCTCTTCTTGATACCTTTCTTTTTCCCTATTCGCTCCTAGGTCTTTTTCTTTATCACCCCCCCTCCCCAACAACTTGTTGAAATGCTCTCTTCATTCTTCCATTTTTATACTCTTCTTCACCCCTGTCCGTTTTTTCCTTAAATTCCCGATAAATTTCCATATTTCTGCTTTCGTTCGCATGTTTTTCACCTCATCTTCTAGTGGTTCCGCTTTCCTTCTTTCTTTCTCCTTGCACCGTTCCCTAAATTTCACTCTTTTTGTTATGTACTCATCCTTTCTTCCTTTTCCCCTTCTCCACTCCCTGAAGGCTTTTTTAACCTCTTTTTTTCCTTTTTGCATTCTTTATCCCACCACTCATTTTCTCTTATTCTTCTCCCTTCTATCATTATTATCTTCCTCATTCTACACTTCCTTACTGCCTCTCTTATCTTTTCCCGTATCATTTCTACACTGCCATCACCAATCTCCACCTCCTTTTCTTTATCTTGATAGTCCTTTATTCCTTCCTTGTTTCAGCACGAGATTTCTTTTTTTCTTCTTTCTCTCTTTTCTTCCTGAAATTCTTTTTGTCCTCGTATCACTAGTTCCAATGGTTGGTGATCCGACTCGACTCTTTCACCTACTCTGAACTCCCTTACTTCTTCCCATCCTCCTCTGTTTTTAATCATGTAGTCCAGTACTGATGTCCCACTTTCCCCTATATAGGTCCACTCCCCCTCTTCGTCTTTCCACCCCGTACTATTGATTATCCTCCAACCTCTTTCTTCCACCATATCCATTAGAATTTTCCCCTCCTTGTTTATAACTTTGTCTTTTGATCTTCTTCTGTCATTACGTCCTTCGCTATCTTCATGTGTGCCCCTAGGATGATTCGTTTTGAACGACTATTTTTTTTTTCTCCAACTTGAAAATATTGTTATAGACATGGAAAAAAAAAATTCCCTGCAAGTTTCAGCCCTTAATTTTAATTTTAAGTACTTTATATTTGATTTTAAAGTTTTCCCATTTAAAATACATAGGAAAGTTGGAATTTTTTTTTAATTCTCTATAACTCAGCTACATTTTAAGTTATCGGGTCGCTGTTTGCGGCATTTTTTAGGCAATTTGATACTCTTCAAAAGTCTTCTTAATAGTTTCACTCGGACTCTAATTGTTTTTTCTGTAGTGGTTCTGAAAATGATTTTTTTAATAATAATTTGGGTCTTTAGTTGATATTAACTAAATAACGAAAGGCCCTAGGGGTGTAAGTATGATGAATCGGCCCCGGAAAGATATTTGAATGATACTTTGAGGATATGTAGGTACTAATGAAATACTAAGGTCCTTAAAAGTTTCAGATGTCTAACTAAATCCGTTTCCAAGAAAATAAATATCATGTAAAAAATAGAAAATTTTTTTTTCTCAGGATTGGCTTGACCGATTGGTTTAAAAATTTAGTATGTCTTGGGAGCTCATAATAGCTTTCAAAAAAAATGATTACCAGTCTTATAGCTTCATAAGATCCTTGAAAAAAAAATTGTTTTTTTCTAAATTGTTTTTTCTAACAATGATAAAATTTTGGCACAATTATGAAACTATTTTTTTTATAAGCCTTATGTACTCCCCTATAACACACAATTTTTTCAGATTTTTAAAAAAGGTACGCCATCGTTAAAAATAAAATAAAAACCATTTTTCAGCTCATTTAATGCATCTATTCCAAAAGTTTAGGCTATACTTTTTTAATTTAATGCATATTCAGATAGTTTGTAGCTATCAGAAATAATATTTTGTATTTGAAACAATGACAAAAATTTTTTCATAAATGTAAAAAATTAAAATAGTTAAAAATAATCAATTATTTATTAATTTTAATAAATATTTTTAAGAACAACTTTTTGTTTTAAAGCTTGATGATTTATACAAAATGAAATTAGGTTTAAATAAATAAACAATTAAATGAAAAAAAAAATATATATATATATAAGAGGTATAAATATAATAAATATTTTACAGAAAAAAGTTTTATTAATCTTCGTCACTGTCCTCTTTAATTACAACTGTAGTATTATCTTTGTTGTATAATTTACTCAATGTTGCAGAAGGCCTTGGAATTTTTGATAAGTATCTTCCGTGCGACAAATAATAAACAATTGCGGCAACGTGGGAGCAACATCCAATAGTTCTGAGACCATTTGCACACTCACAGCTGTGTCTCACGACACTTTTGTGTCTAATACTATTTGGTTTATAGTCAATGAAGCGTCCATTAACTTTTCTGCTTATATGACGTGATTGAACTTGAGCTTTTAGTATGTTTGAATGGTCTTTCACATACTGAATAGTGATATTACCCAAGTCATCTATTATTTCTGACAAGTCTGATATCGCTTGTTTAAATTGATAAGATCCAGTGAAAAAAATTTGAAGATCTTCTTCCGTCATCATCTGAGATATGACAATTGTCCATTTTGTCTAATAATGTGGAGTCACATTCAACAGCAAAGTTTTCTATCATGTTGTTAAATTTCGAAGATATCATTTTAGTCCAATTAGAATAAACTTTTATAAGATGCAGATCTTCATCATAAAAACGTTTATTGATTAAATGATTCAGACAGCATCGATTTCCATTTGGAATGTAAACTCGTCGTTTAATAAAGGACTGCGTTCTACCACTTTGAGGAATCACTATCAAATTCTTATCACCAATGTAACAAACACAGCAATATTTATGCGTTGAAACAGTTCTTCTGATGGGAACTTCAATGTACTCTGCATTGTTGTCGGTACATGTGATGTTCGCTTCGAAGGATGGATCCCCAGAACTTGATTGAGACAATGTCATTTGAGATCAACTGGACTCCGTTTTTTCTAACAATTCACGGACAGTACTTTCTGATTCATCTTCAGAATAATGTAATCTCGTTTCAGGATCAACTTTTTTTTTATACATCTCCAATCGACATTTTCCACAGACACCGTCACCAATAGAAAAATCTTAATCATAAACAAATGAATATTTATCAATGTCTTCATTTGCACATAAACGCTTATAAGTACCAGGAACTTTTTTCAAAAACTTTGAGCGAATACAACAGTTTTCTTTGACTATCTTGGAAGACATAATTTTTTTTATGATTTAAATAATACTATTTATCACATAAAATGTTTTTTAAACTGTAGAAACTACAAACTCGGTAATTATCTATTGTTTATCATTTTTCTTTTTGCGAGACGCCACCTAGCGACGATTTTGAGAATCTTTTCAAAAAAATTGAATTGTTTTTAGAAAAATTCATAGTGCCAACGAAAAAATAATAAAAAAATGCTCTGATCATCAAGCTTTGAAACAAAAAGTTGTTCTTAAAAATATTTATTAAAATTAATAAATAATAAATTATTTTTAACTATTTTAATTTTTTACATTGATGAAAAAATTTTTGTCATTGTTTTACATACAAAATATTATTCCTGATAGCTACAAATTATCTGAATATGCATTAAATTTAAAAAGTATAACCTAAACTTTTTAAATAGATGCATTAAATGAGCTGAAAAATGGTTTTTATTTTATTTTTAACGATGGCGTACCTTTTTTAAAAATCTGAAAAAATTGTGTGTTATAGGGGAGTACATAAGGCTTATAAAAAAAATAGTTTCATAATTGTGCCAAAATTTGATCATAGTTAGAAAAAACAATTTAGAAAAAAACAATTTTTTTTTCAAGGATCTTATGAAGCTATAAGACTGGTAATCATTTTTTTTGAAAGCTATTATGAGCTCCCAAAACATGCTAAATGTTTAGACTAATCGGTCAAGCCTATCCTGAGAAATAAAAATTCTTTTATTTTCTATATAATATTTATTTTCTTGGAAACGGATTTAGTTAGCCATCTGAACCTTTCAGGATCTTAGTATTTTATTAGTACCTACATTGTAACGGGGTAAATTGAATTTACCGCGTCCAAATTAAATTCAAAATAAAATCTATTGTTCACACCGTCGGTATAGTTGCAATACCACTCAGGGTTATCCTGGTAGGTTGCGACTAGTCGACCGGGGAGTGAGAATTGGAGGCTCGTCTGTCAGTTCCCAATTAGCGTTGAGTAGGAGTGACTGATAACCGAAGACGCCCGAAGTCATACGGGGTGTAAGATTTTATAAACGGAAGCCGGAACGAACAGCGGCACTTGTCACGAGAGCGACCGGACTGTTAAGACGCATCGAAGAAAGTATAAGAGAAAAGACGCCATCAACCGACGCCATAAATTAGATCAACAGGTAATTGTTTATTCACACTTGGGTTTTCGATTGTGGAACCAAGCGATAATAATTGCAATTCGTATATAAAATACCAGGCAGATAGCCGGTATTTCCCTGGCAAAATTACTTATTGTATTTGAAAAGCAGGTAAAGGAGAGAACGCGGGTTGGTGTGAGAGTAAGAGAGAGAGGACAAGTACCGGACAAGACCAGACAATAAAACACAAGAGACGGACAAAAAGGAAAATACCCGAAACCCAGGACGTGACCAGGACAATTAACACGACGAGGACAAAACCAGCGAAAAATTAATCGTTGTAAAGGTATTTATATAAATTTATTCCAGGCCGAAAGCCGGAAAAATTTATTGAGTATTTAGTCGTATATCTGGTATCGTCGCGTCGTAATTAATTCGGAAAATTAACAATTATCAATTGGCTAGAATTAAAATAGATAAATTAAATAATTAAATTGACTCCAGGCAGGTTGCCAGAGCTATTGCGTAGTAAAATATATCCAGGCAGTTCGCCGGAAACGTTCTAGAAATTTCCAGGTAGATCGTGTAATCCACGTACCGGAAATTATTGAGCCTAGTCAACAATAGAGTCGTAGAATTAATAGATTAATTATTAAGATAATTATAAATAAATTAAAATTAAAATAAAGAAATTCATGTCTTGGGAAAAAGAATAAATTCCGTCGTCAAGGTCACCGGTAGTGACAAGTCAAAAATTAATTAAGGAAATTAATTTACATAAAATAATTAATCAATTAAATAAATAAACTAAGTAAGGATAATAAATAAAATAAATGGAAAAGGAAAGTTAAGAATTTAACGCGGGAATAAAATAGTTGAAAACTAGAGGAAGGAGATGAGGAGAAGCGTTTGAAAAAGGTGACCGACTCACCAAAGTTATTGGAACGAAAAATAAAATATGTAAAAGAATTAAGGGAGGAATAAAAAATAAATAATTAATTAATTGAATTAATCTCTTAAATTTAAATATTCAATTAATTAATTTATTTATTAAAGAGTAAAAGTTGTGTTGAGAAAATTAGTCGATGGCAGGACGCCATTTAGTAATAAATTCAGAGTGAGTGTAAAATAGTCCAGGGGACTGAGTGAGTGTGTGTGTGTCAAATACACTGGTCACAGAAATTAAGGGATAGAAAAAAAATCCGAAATTTTTAGGTGATTTTCAACATGCTGTAACTCGGTGAAAAATGGTCGTATAAAAAAACTAAAAAAAGCAAATTGTAGCCTCAAGTTTCTAGTTTTCAGATCTGGACCTCAAAATTTTTTATCATGTACGGTTCCGGAGTAATCATAAGAAAACCAACAAAAAAAAAATTTTCAAAATTTTTGCTGGTCTTTCAATACCTCTATGGGCGACAATAAATTTTTTTGAATAATCCGACTGTCTGACTTTTCTCGGAAATTTTATGCCCTTTAATTTGGTGGCCTTAAAAAGTCTCTACGACGATTTGGCGCCGAGTTATCATTGATCAAAGCAAAAAAGTCCATTTTGGCTTTGATAATCAATAACTCCGGATGTATTGGTCGTACAGAGAATGGAAGCAGGGTTTTGAAAACTGGAAAACATTCTCTATAAGGCAAAATTAGTGGCATTTGATAGAAAAATTTTTTTTAAAGCGATATTGTTTGGTAAAAAACAGGTCAAAATTCACAAATTTAAGGATATTCGGAAATCTTGCTATAACTTTGGATATAACGGATGAACAAAGGATATCTTCGACTTTTTTTCAACCTCAAAGTGTCCTGAAAAAATCCTAAAAATTTCAAATCGCTGCGATTTTTCTTTCTTAGTGCCCCGAAGCTTAAAATTTATCGATTTTGTCAAAAATCACCATAATTGGTAGTTTCTCGGTTTTCGTTCATTTTTTCGATTTGAAAATGGTTTTTTTACCGATAATCTTCATTTCTTTGATCAAAAAGATCGATTATCGAAAAAAATTGAAAAAAAACAAATTTTGAAAAAAAATTTTTTTTTTTTCAAAATTTTTTTTTTCATAAACTTTTTTTTTTTCAAATTTTTTTTTTTGTTGTATCCGCAATGATTTATCATTGTCAAAAAAAATTCCTCAAATTTTTTTTACCGCTGTAACTGCATCTGCTTTAAATGTCAACTTAACAAACATACGCTTTGGGTAACTTTAATGCCGGCGGTAAAAAAAATTTTAGGAATGTTTTTTGACAATGATAAATCATTGCAGATACAACAAAATAAAAAAATTAAAAAAAAAAAAGTTTATGAAAAAAAAAATATTGAAAAAAAAAAATTTTTTTTTCAAAATTTTTTTTTTTCAATTTTTTTCGATAATCGATCTTTTTGATCAAAGAAATGAAGATTATCGGTAAAAAAACCATTTTCAAATCGAAAAAATGAACGAAAACCGAGAAACTACCAGTTATGGTGATTTTTGACAAAATCGATAAATTTAAAGCTTCGGGGCACTAAGAAAGAAAAATCGCAGCGATTTGAAATTTTCAGGATTTTTTCAGGGCACTTTGAGGTTGAAAAAAAGTCGAAGATATCCTTTGTTCATCCGTTATATCCAAAGTTATAGCAAGATTTCCGAATATCCTTAAATTTGTGAATTTTGACCTGTTTTTTACCAAACAATATCGCTTTAAAAAAAATTTTTCTATCAAATGCCACTAATTTTGCCTTATAGAGAATGTTTTTCAGTTTTCAAAACCCTGCTTCCATTCTCTGTACGACCAATACATCCGGAGTTATTGATTATCAAAGCCAAAATGGACTTTTTTGCTTTGATCAATGATAACTCGGCGCCAAATCGTCGTAGAGACTTTTTGAGCCCACCAAATTAAAGGGCATAAAATTTCCGAGAAAAGTCAGACAGTCGGATTATTCAAAAAAATTTATTGTCGCCCATAGAGGTATTGAAAGACCAGCAAAAATTTTGAAAATTTTTTTTTCGTTGGTTTTCTTATGATTACTCCGGAACCGTACATGATAAAAAATTTTAAGGTCCAGATCTGAAAACTAGAAACTTGAGGCTACAATTTGCTTTTTTTAGTTTTTTTATACGACCATTTTTCACCGAGTTACAGCATGTTGAAAATCACCTAAAAATTTCGGATTTTTTTTCTATCCCTTAATTTCTGTGACCAGTGTAGATCGGGATGATCAAGATTTGTAAAACTAGAAAATAAGGTCTCGCGAAGGTTAAGCGATTTTAAATTTAGTGCCAAAGGTAGTTGGCTAATAAGGTCTAAAAGTGTGTGTGTGTGTGTGATATGCCAAAGGTAACAGCTATATTTTAATTATTGCGGGTTATTAATTAGAATTGGTTTTAAATGAAATATTGCGGGTAATAAATAAATTAAAAGGTTCATATAAAAAGGTTAAAATAAAAGGTTTATAAAAGGTATATCGTTATAAGGTTTATAAGGTTTATATAAGGTATCTAGTGATAAGGTTTAAAAAGGTTTATAAGGTACAAGGTTATAAGATAATAAGTTAAAAAGGTTTAATTAAATAAAAGGTATAAAGGTGGAAAGTTGAAATCATATTAATTTATTTATAAATTATCCTTCCTCATCTTTCTCTTACAATTAAACAACATTACACCGACCCTGACGATCCAAGATCTGGCTCTGGGAGGCCGTTATTACTTCCAGTGGCGCCCTTAAAAAGGACGACCAGAGTAGCAGCATAGCCCTGTTATAACATATCCTCAAAGTGTAATTCAAACATTATTTTGGGGCCGATTCACTATACTTATACCCCTAGGACCTTCACAGAAAGAATGCAGATAACGATTTTGTAGGAAATTTTATTCGCTACAAAAAAAGTGCTTTTAGTTAAGTGGCTCAAATTCTTCGTTCACGTGATATAGGGATTTTAGTAATTTTGTAAATAAAATATTTGTCAAAAAATTCCACCAAATACTATTTCATTTCAATTTTGAATCAGTCAACAAATTTCCTTTCATTAATTTAATCCAGTCATTTCAATCAGAAGGGTACAAATCGATGAACTTCGGAAAAATTTTTGACAAATATTTTATTTACAAAATTACTAATATCCCTATATCACGAAGAACGAAGAACTTGAGCTACTTAACTAAAAGGACCTTTTTTGTAGCAAATAAAATTTCCTAAAAAATCGTTACCTGCATTTTTTCTGTAAATTTCGTTATTTTGTTAATATCAACTAAAAACCCAAATTATTATTAAAAAAATTATTTTCAGAACCAATACAGAAAAAACAATTAGAGTCCGAGTAAAACTATTGAGGAGACTTTTGAAGAGTATCAAATTTAAAAAAAAATGCCGCAAACGGTGACCCGATAACTTAAATTGCGGCTGAGTTATAGAGAATTAAAAAAAAATCCCAACTTTCCTATGTATTTTAAATGGAAAAACTTCAAAATCAGATATGAAGTTCTTCAAATTAAAATAAAGGGCTGGCACTTGCAGGGAATTTTTTTTCAGTGTCTATAACAATATTTTCAAGTGGGAGTGAGAAAAAAAAATAGTCGTTCAAAACGAATCACCTTAGTGCCCCGTTTCCTCAGTTCTCGCGTTCATATCCCCTCCTATGATCACGTATTGCTCTTCCTTTACTCCAATATTTTGTGACGTTACATTGCCGAGGAGATGGAGTTGAAGGTTGGAGTACGTGTGAGTCTGTGTGATAGAGAGAGATAACGTGGGTATGTGTGTTGAGTTGAGTGTAGTAGATAGTGAGTTGAGCATATGGAGTATAAATGTGTATGGTAGTTAACTGTGCTATAGAGTACGTGTACGGTATGTAGTATGTTTTAGAGTGTCTGTGTGATGGAGCGTGGATTTAACGCGGGATGTCTAGCTGTGTCGCGGATAGTGGCCAAGATAACGTGCCTCCTGACCAGTGATGACGACTAGGCCTAGGCTTAGCCCTCGGGGTTGACGTGGTGATCGCAGAGGTGCGACTGAGATGTCGCCGCCCCTTCGTGGTGGTACCCGGAGTTAGCTGGGGTACGTGTACGTTTATTTGAGGGGGTGGCAGGCCTCGTTTGTGATGCTCGAGGAAGCCAAAAATTCGCTAACTTCGGATATCACGGGGAGTGACATCACGGGAAGGCCCGTGAGTCCACGGCTCGTATACTTGTGAAGATAAGAATGGATGGAGAAGCGAGAATGTGAGATTGAAAGAGATGGAGTGGAGCGAGTGAGTTGGAGTGGGAGATTATGAAGTAGCAGTTAGGTAACTACCGTCGTGCAAGGACGTTGAGACTTGGCGTCGCTCGTGTACGAGTCGACCCAGTAATCGAGTTTGGAGTTTTGGAGTAAGCAGTAGTGAGTCGTAGAGTCCCCAAGGTGGACCTTGACCGCCACCCTAGACTCTTATCGTTTTGGAGCCTGTAGTATGATGCTCTTAGAGCCGTCTGTCGGATTAATTAATGTTGCGAATTACCGCATTATTTATTTTATTTTATATTTTACCTAGTAGTGTATTAAGTTTTTTGATTCGTCGTCGTTGAGAGGTTCCCGATGTTGTATTCAGGTATTTATTTGCGTGATGGACCGAGGGTACTAGACCGCGGGTCTTTTGGGCCCTCCGTGTCACTCTCGCGTCATCTTTACGGTATTTTATTTGGTTTTCATTTGTCATTTTATTTTTAAAATTAATTTAGTTAATCGGCTTCTTCCGCATTAAAAGAACCGCGACCCTCTCTCCACAACCTAGCATACTGAGCGCACCAGGATATGCCGCTACCACCGGTCATGTCTCTCATCTCCAAAGGGTATAGTTTTTAGGTTTTAATTTACGTGTACGTTTAGACCGGTTGCTGATACTGGGGTCATTAAAGTCGGCTGGCGTCCGTCAGGATCTGGAGAAGATGAGAGGGGTGATTGGTGGGCGAAGTGTAACGTAGCCCGATTTTATGTAATTTAAGTTTTCAGTTATCGAGTAATTTTGAGTAAAGTTTAAGTAATTGAGTAAAGTTTTTTTGAGTAATTATTGGGTTTATCGAGTATTAAGAAATATTTACGTTTCATTTTCCTTCTTACGTTTATTTCTTGCTTGTCATTTCCCCATTGCTATACATTGTGAATATCCGCCATACCTTCTCTTCTACTTTAATCCTTCTCTCTTGTATCCCCTCCTCTCCTTCTTTCCCCACTTCTACTTCCTTCAGACCTTTTCTTACTCCCGTTATAATTCCTCCTTTCGCCATTCCTTTCTTCTTTTCCTTTGTGGCTCTTTCGCATCTCCATCTGAATCCATTACACTTTGTTTTGCTTCCTAGCTACTCATTTCTACTAAAACTATCTCCTTGCCCTCTCTCCCCATAATTCTCGCCCCTCTGATTTCACTTCCTAGATTGAACTTTTCCTCCAGTAGCTTTCTCGCTTTCCCTTCTAATTCTTCTTTTCTTCCCTTAACCCCTTTCACCACTATATTATTCTTTCTCTCCTTCCTTTCTCTCTCTTCCATTTTCTTACTAGCTTTCTTTAGTTCCTCCTCTAGCTTCTTTCTTTCGTTTCCCCTTTCTTCTCTTTCCTTTGCTGAGGTTAGGCTGCGGACTTCTTCTAGCTTGTTTAATACCTCTTTAACTATACCCTCCTTGTCTTCTTCCGTGATTTCCCCTTTGTTTCTGATCACTTCTCCTGGTTTATCCTCAATTTTTCTTAGCCTTTCCTCTAGTCTTCTCTCTTTATCTTCCCACCTTCTATTGTTGTCTTCTAGTTTCTTTTCCAGTTCAATACTCCGCAACTTATGCTCTTCGTTTCCCTTCTCAATTTGTGCTTTCATGTCCTGCATCATCCCTATAAGTCTCACTATATCCTCTCTCTCCGTGTTCTCCCCTCCTTTTCCTACTTCCTTCTTTAGCTTCTCTCATTCCCCTTTCTTCTCTACATCTTCTAACTCTCCCTCCTTCTGGTGCTTCTTGTTCTCGTCTCTCTCTGTTTTTTCTGGGCTTCGTCTTATGAGATAGCTGCTTTTGAATGGGCTTTCTTTGTCTAATTTCCCTTCCTCTTCTCTTTTCCTCTTATTCTTGTCTCCTTCTACTGACACCTGCCTTTCGTTTCTCAAGAATTCGTCTAAACTTGCTGATCTGTGTCTTTCCCTTAGTCTCAGTTCTGCCAGCGTTTTCCTTCCTCTTTTGCCGACCTCTGTCTTCTCTTCGTTATCCTCTTTGTCTCTCGTTGTCTTTAGTACTTCTTTACCAGCATCTCTCATACTACCCCATTTCTTTTTCTCTCGTCCAGTGTCGCCTCTTCTCACTTCCCGCCCTTCTCGTCTATCTCTGTTCTAACCTCACTATACACTTTCTTCACTTATCCGTATATTTTTCTGTTTCCACTTTCTTCATCTTTTTACTTCAATCATAGTTTAACTTCACTCAGCTCCCTCTATTCTACTATAACCGCCTCTATTTTTTAACTCGTTTTCTAACTCTGTATTTTTTATTTCTTACCTTCGTTGCTCACACACACTTCTACACTTCACGCACACCTCCAACCGAGTCCCTGGTATTTTTTTATTAATCATACTTAGTTTTTGTTAGCTAAATTGATAATAATATATAATAAAAATTTATTAAACGTTCCAGTTGCTTTTTATGTTCATAGAATTTTTTTCAAGACAAAAAATTATAATTCATAATGCAAACTCCTATCAAATTGTATGTTCAATGTACTTCAATATCCTCCTTTAGTTCATATATTACCAGGCGCTGCTGTCGCGTACGGAGCGAATAAATAATAAAGTGTTTAACACAACTAACAAAAAAATTAAGTTTGAATACTAACGCATTGGCCGCAAATAATAAATTTGTAAATGAAAATTGCTTGCCCCTAATAATAACACATGATTATAAATAATAATTATTTTGTGTATAATAAACAATAATAGCAAACTCTGAGTCCATTATAATAATACTGGTTAGTTTAAAGGAAAAGATGGACAAAAATTATGATGTAAAACTTTTTATTTCATTCGCCAACGTTTCGTCAACTTTATTGACTTCTTCAGGGCTCTATCATGAGAAACAAAAAATCACAAACAATTACAAATTATTAAAATTTACAATCACAAAACATATCTATATAAAGACAGATATGCAACGATAAATTAAAAATACTAAATATATAACAAACTGTTTACCAAAAATTAGACGTTTTACACATTAGTCAATGTCAAAGGTATTGAAGTGAAAACCCACGTAGTACATTGTTTATAACTGCTCAACAAAACCATAGTAATGACCATAAGAATTTTGTATTTAACTATTAATAATTAATTGTTAAGTTAATCATTAATTGATGAAATCTTTATGTATTGTCCAAGAAAGATCCGACGGCTAAATTCCAAACACGAGCTAATAAAATAGTTGAGGACTTGCTGGCAGCTTAATATATAGATAAAGATGATGCGAAACATATGAAGATTTATAATGCAACAATTCCAAAGCTTTATGGATTACGAAAAGTCCATAAAGTAAGCCGCTCCATGAGACCTGTAGTCAGTTGTATTGGTGCACCCAGTTACAATATCGCAAACTTCTTACATCGTATTGTTTATCCAGTGGTGAGTAGCTACAAATGGAATATCAAAAATTCATTTGAAGTGGAAAAACTATTGGACAAGATAATCGTTCCACAAGGTTACGTGCTGATATCACTTGATGTATTATCTCTTTTCACAAACATCCCAAAAAGTTTAGTTGTAAGAGTCATAGATGAGGATTGGGATTTAATATCAAAATTTATTAAAATGTCAAAAGAGATGCTGGTCCGACTTATTCTTTTCTGTTTTGAGTCAAGTTACTTCACGTTTCAAGAGGAAATTTACTTACAAATAGATGGAACTAGTATGGGTAACCCTGCTAGTCCCACTCTGGCTTATTTAGTAATGAATTATATAATCACGAAAACTCTGAAATTATTTGATTTTGATGTACCTCTAAAATGCCTATATGTTGATGAATCGCTATTCTTGATACCGGAGGGAAAAAATGAAGAATTCGTGAATGAATTTAATAGCATAGATAAAAAATCTGGGCGACGGTTGACCCTGCGGGCCAGCCCCAAAACTTCCCGCTGTTTTTGAGTTCAAGGAGCTTGAAAACATTAGTGTGAATATATTTTTCTCTTCGAGCTCGAAAATGCAATTACCTGGGATTATTTTTTATGAGCTTTTCAAGCTCTACCAAGTCACGTATTTTGCTAAAGTTTGACAAGTTACGAATCGAAAATTATTCATGAAGAAGCGGTTTTCAAATTTCTATTTTCGATTATGTTCAATGAAATAAATGTATCGAGACAGAAATCAATGTCAGTGATCAAAATCAAGATTTGAGTTAGTTTTGACTTAGATCAGAGCAATAATATATGAAATATCCGAAAAACATATTAAAAACTGGGTTTTCTGAATTTTTGCTGATAATATGATTTAAACTAAAGAACAAGTTAGATGACATTTTTTAATGATTGAAAGAGACCATAAAGAGGAATAGTTGGTATGATTTCAGACACATTTAGTACATTATAATTTGATTTATCTGGAATAAATAACGTTTTATGTTATTTTTTTAACTTTTCAGCGCCGACATCTTTTGAACCAATGAACCGCTTTTGACGTTTGAGGTGGCAATCGGCGCGTTTTCTCGAGTTTTAGAGCTGATATAATTTTGGAATCGATCCGTTTTGCCGTTTTGAAGATATTTACAAAAACCCGTTTTTCACCATTTCTTTCTCCAACGATATCTCTCGATCAAATTAACCGATTGAGATGGTTAAGGCGGCGATCGACGCGTTTTATCAAGTTCTATAGCTAATTAGATTTTAAAGTTGATCGTTTAACTCGTTTCTGAGAAATCAATAAAAAACTAAAAAAAAAAAATTTTTTTTTTCGTAAATCGCCAATATATTCGAGTCTGCTTGATCAAATGATCTGAAATTTTTGGGAAAGTTGACGGCCAACAAGCTCTTTCGATTGCCACCTTAACCATCTAAATTGGTTCATTAGTTAAAAAGTTACAAAGAGTTTACACACACACACACAAACACACGTATATACATTCACTCGGACATCATTCTGAAAATAGTCAGAATAGCTTCCTAGGATCTCAAAACGTCGACATCTGATAAAGACTCGATTTTTGAAAATCGGGGTGAAAACAATAACTTTCTGAATTTTTCGAAAATCATCGATTTTCTTAGCTGGAAGTTAAAATATCCAATTCACCGCAGAATGTGAACAAAATGGTCGTCTACCGTTCCTTAATATAGAAGTCATTAGAGAAGATGGGAAGTTGAAAACAATCTGGTACATGAAACCAACAAGTGTTGGAAGGGTGTTAAATTTCAGATCCAATCATCCATTAATAAATAAACTAGGTATGATATATGGACTGCTGCATCGCGCGCTTAACCTAAGTGACAATAGTTTGCATGAAACAAACCTGGAGAAAGTAAGGCTCATTTTCAAAAATAACAATTATCCAGATACATTTTTAAATAAAACTTTTAGACAATTTAAAGAAAAAATAATCAAAATGCCAATGGGGCTCAAACTTCGGTAGATGACACGGATGATCGTGGGGGTATCACAAGAAAATTTTTCAAGTCTCCATATATTCCTGAGATATCTCATAAAATTGATCGTTGTCTAAAAGAAACTAACGTAAAATTGGCCTTTTATAATCTTAAGATAGCTGGTAGTATATGGGGCATTCCATACCAATTCGGCCACTTTTTGAGGTCACCCCCTCCGATATTTTTGAAAAATTTATGTTTTGGAGGCTGATAAAAAATGCTCTCATTAATTTTTTCGAATTTTTTTGACTACTCGTTTCCAAGATACCGATTTTTTTCAAAATACGAGGTTTTTTCTTTGAAACGGTTATAACCTCGCGAAAAGTACACCAATCGGATCGTTTTTTTTTTTTCAAAATCTTCGTTTTTGAATGTTCTTGCAAGAAAAAAAAAACGTTTTTATTCTTAATCAATTCCTTCATTGTTTATTTTAAGTTTGAAGCAGAAAAAAATGTTTTTTGGAAATGTATGCCCCCTCGGATTTTTCTGAAAAAATTCTCAAAAAAACTTGGATGAATTTAGAAAATTTTGAGACCAATCCGATCGTGGACAAACAATTCGTTCTATTTTTTTTCTTAATTCGAAAAAAGTTTTTTTCCCTAAATATTGTTTTTCGACTTAATTTGACCAATGAATATTCTCAGATCGGTCTATTTAGATGCTATGATTTTTTTTTAAATACTGTGCCGTTCGGAGTATACTATTTTTTGAAGTTTTTCTACTCATTCAATAAATAAATTTTAAAAATCAACTAAGAACTACTTATGAGTTATCTTTATGACCTAGGAGAAGTGGTACGTGGCCTTATTGGGACGATAGCCAATAAGGAATAAAAAATATCCAGGAAAAGATAGTAAATGGAATTAATCGGATTTTAAACCCCAAAGTAATAAACGAAGTTTATTTTTTTTTGGCGCTTAAACAATTTGTGAATTTCAAATTCAGTTGAATTTGAGTATTGTTTTACAAGTAAACTTCCATTGTCAATTTGTATCACATAATGAAGTTTTTGAGTTCCTTTTGTAATTGCTGTTCTATTAAACTTCATTTCGTGATACGAAATAAAGATGGAAGTTTACTTGTAAAGCAATACTCAAATTCAACTGAATATGAAATTCACAAATTCCTGATTCGAAAGATCGAGTGTGATTCCAGCGCCTCGAGCGTGTCGAGTGTTACTCCAGCGCCTCGAGCGTGTCGAGTGTAACTCCGACGTCTCGGACGTTGCAAATGTAAAATCCATGTTTTAAAAGCATTACAAACATGAATTTCATTTTGTAAATATAAAAAACGTAAATTAAACGTAAGATTTTCAGTACAGTAAAAATCCGAAATGGTTCATTGTTATGAAATCAATTTCTTCGAAGCAGGTGGTCCTAAATAGATAAGTTTATCTATTGTGGTAGTGAAAAATTATTCGTTTTGATGTTTAACCTTCCGTTACACGCGCTTTCTCTAGTGTCTCACTCGTATTCACGCCAACTCTATAGGTGCTTTTTCATGCTGACGCTTGACGCTGCTTTTTAGCGTCGAATTCTGTCACGTGATGAGAATTTAACTTGTGCGCCATCCAGAAAAAATGTAGCGATAACTTATAGCGTTTAGCGTCAAATTTAAGCGATAAATAATACACGAGTATCGAAAGTCGATGTATTGATGTCAAGTCTTTCATACTACAAAAATGACGTATTATCTTTGTACTTTATAATTGATATTTCTCTCAAAACTCATTGTAAATATTTCCCCCGATAACCAGAGTTTCTGATCAGAAAGTTGGTGTACATGAGTTGCGACCAACTTAACGATGAGTTGTCGACAACTTTCAGCTTTTGTGACTGTTGACTGCAAATTGTTTCCAAGCTTTCCAGAAATTTGGCGACAATCTACCGCTGCAATCTGTCGAAAACTTCCTGAGAAACTTGCAGTCAATGGTTACAAAAGCTGAAAGGTGTTGACAACTTTCTCAGAAAGTTGCCATCAACTTATGGAAATGTCTACTTTGCGACAGGTTGCGGCAGTAGATTGCCGCCAAGTTGCGGTCAACTTGGCTATCAGGGGTCAAAGAATCAAAGTAACAGTCGACATTATAACTGGTAACGTAAAACAAAAACCTATCTGATATTTCTCAATATTTATTTTAGCACCCGCTGCATTTATGAAATCACAAAGTAACAGCTGATTGTTGTTTTGAAAAGATCGACTATTATCGATGCGATTGTTTGAGTGACTTTGACGCTTATATGACCCGACAAGAAAAGCTAAACTAAATTTAGCTTCATCGCTACATTTTTTCTAGGTGGTGCACAAGTTAAATTCTCATCACGTGATCGAATTTGACGCTAAAAAGCAGCGTCAAGCGTCAGCATGAAACAACACCTTATTAGGTTGAGTAGTGTTGTGCGGGCAATCCCCGTATAGCGCGTGTAACGAAGGGTTAATAAATGGTCGAGATCGAAACTACTCGTTGTATTAGGCTTATCGACTTTTCGACTGATCGATTATGTGAGGATCATTTGTGTACATTGTAGTATCGATTGTGACCAATTGAATGTAATCAGCTGACAGGCTGACAGGTCCGATAATTGTTGTTAAAAAAAGAACATATATTTGAACTAAATGTTTATTCTTTAAATGATTAAAATGATAAATTTTAATTTAAAATATTTTATTGAAAATGATGGTAAGTGATTAATTCATTTTCAGTTGCGTATTTTATATATATTTCATCTTATGAGTTAACCTGAAAAAAAAAACTGTTTATTTTTTATTTCTCTACTTAAGATACTTGTACTTTTAAGATTTCTACTTATAATAATTAATTAAAAAAAAGAAATTTTATATCAATTCTAAAAAAAACTATTGAAACTAATCTTTGGTAACACTTTTATAAATTTCAATTATAGAAAGTGAAAAAATTTTATTGTTTTTTTTATTAATCACAACTAAAAAAATTAATAGTAAATAATTATACAAAGCATAATGTAATGCAGTTTTTTAATAACAATTATAACTTAGAACTAAATAGGTTAATAAATATAATTTATAAAAATGAAATTTTTAATTCATTTAATTTATTGTTACAGCTTTGCCGACATCTCAGTAATAAATCGTCAAACAAACTGACTATTATTATGTCTAAAGATTTAAAAGTGTCACAAGTAATAAATACGTCAATGACTGGATGTGGTTTTGTTAAAAAAATCTTTTACGTGAAAATAATTTTTTAGAGTTTTTGAGTCATTGAATTAATCAGGTCAACTCGGCCAACTTATCTGCTGATCAAACTTGAGCTCATTCAGTCGTTGAGTATAAAAAAGTGAAATGTCATTGAAATTTTTGTAATAATGCTCTTATAGACATGGAACTCCTAGAGGTTACTTATCATCGATTAGAGTTTGAAAAATAATTAATTCTATTGATTCCATTACGGGCATACTCGCGTGGTCATCTTTGTACAGCAAATAAAAACCTTCTGGCAAACTGATGAATATCTTCAATGAACACTGGTACTGATCATTGTTTTGGTTGTAAAAAGATTCATCGCTTGTATAAATACTCTCTAATGCTATGATTTCATCTTTCTGTTGTTCACTAGCCATTTCAAAAGAATTATTTAATAAACCAACAGCTACTTAAATAAATGGAGCTAATATTTTTTTGGTAATTAAAAATTGATGCGTAAAAAATTATGAGTTATGTTGGTTACTTTATAAAACTAGTCTGTATCTATAAAAAAAATCGTGACCACGTCAACATAAATTTTATTGATCATTATGTTCGATAAAATATTTTAAAATGAAATTTATCATTTTAATCATTTGAAGAATAAACATTGAGTTTAAATATGTGTTCTTATTTTAACAACAATCATCAGACCTGTCAGCCTGTCAGCTGATTACATTCGATTGGTCAAAATCGATACTACAATGTTGAAACGGTGGGTTGCCGTTCAAAACTGTAATTGATGGTGGAACAGCCTTTTCGTGGGTTACCCTGGTAACTCAGACCCATGAAACTCTTATTTTATATTCTTTTTAGGAATATACCCGAACTGGCCTTACAAATCTAAACTAACACTAGTACTTAGCCTAGATCCGTGTTCGGTGAGTTGGTGATGTCCCTGATGACCTTGGACTGGCTGGATAACTGATGAATATGTGATTATAACACCTTAACACTAAAGGTGGGCAGGATAGCAGGTGAATTCACTCAAACGCTGATATCAATTGTTAATTAAGATTTTATTAAGAGAAAATGCTTAATTAACGCCACTTCACACACACTTATCAGTAACTTTAATTAATAACCGAAATTAATAACGGGAAGCTTACGCAATTCAACTAAGTGTGAATTGGATCAACCTGAGATAAAGTTAAACTAAATGTTAACTTTATTACTGATTAACTAAATGTAATGCAGTACTACTGGATTGACTGATTAGAACACGTTAGACTATTACAAGGAGTCTAGGTGTCCAAACCTTTAAAGCTCTTATTTGGTTGATCGCGCTCCCTTATATAGGAGTGCCGACGCACTGTCTCACGTGATATTACCTGAGTCACATGATGTCGGAGGCGCACGAGGCAACTTCGTAACACCACCCTCCTTAACTTTAACCCAGGTAGTATCATTACTTTGATGGTAACAGGGTTGAAGTTAAACCTATGTTTCAGCGCCGACAACAGCATACTCATTCATTCATTACAAAAAATGTCACATTCACTCTGTGGCTCAAAATACTGAGATTACTGCTTTATTAATTATCAGCAAGTATCTCAAAAATAAAAATTATTTTATAAACTCTTTTTACGAGTATAAATATTACATATAACAATATAAATATTATAAATATTATTAATATAAAATACATTTCCGGTATCAGTTCTGTACGGACTCATTAATGTCCCTTATTCTACACTCAGGTACCTTTTCTCTGATTAGTAGACACAATAATAGAAAAAATAAAAAATAAACATGTAATAAACAAAAAATAAAAATTATTACAGATACTGATATGTCATAATCCGGTGAATTGAATGCGTAGTTAACAAAACTAACTCACGCTTGTCAAAATCGGTGATTTTGAATTTATGTGAAAGAAAGTTTCAAATAATAATTGTATACAAACTAAAAATAAAAATAAAAATAATAATTAAACAAAAAACTGGTATATAAAAAATACTATTGTCAATATCACACTGTTTTGTTTGAGCACTTCGGGAACTTTCTTGAATTTCACATAAACTCTGGTTATAGTCTGGTCGTTATTACGGAGGTAACGTCAAATACGCACCCCGTGATGCCTTGGTCATTCCCACTCTGATACGGCAAGATTGACATGAATCATTGGCAAACGGATACTGCGTTGAACAGCGATGACAGTACCGTTTCATTGCTCTATACCCTTCGGTATTCCAGTGGTGGTACGGGCACGTGTTGTTCGTGTGTCCCAATCTTCGGCAATTAGTACAGTAACATTCTTCGCGTAACTCATTTGGACACTTGTCGAATGAATGCCCCTTCTCCTTGCACTTTAGACAACCTGGTTCTGGAACCGGTGCAAGTCTGGTTTCGGTAGTCTGAGTCGCTACTGTTCTAGTTGACTTTGACACAATATCTTTAGCGGTCTTGTTTACAGCCGCTTGCCACTCTGGTTTTGAGATGATCCGTCTCAAATTTATCTCAAGCAGTTGAGATGCTTGGCCAACACCAATCTGACATGGTATAGCGATGGATGGAATTGGCATCTCTGGTAATTTTACTGGTTCAATTACTGGTTTTTCTGGGATAACCAGTACAGAGTTCTTTTCTTCATATACTAATACGTTACTGTTACGTCGGTGGAATCCAGATAATAACGTAACGTCCGTTGACACAGGAATATCAAAATTTAAATAACTGGCTGCTGTGGCAAATGCTGGATTGAGCCAATATGAATTTCTATCGCCGATCCTCCCGTGAAACCGTTGATTTCTTAGCAGCTCTCGGTTCTGCTCTTCTTCTGATCGTGACACTGATGAAGTCTGGATCAGGCTCCCCAACGAATTCATACTAGAAAAATATGACTGGTTAACCTATGCAACGTACTAGTGTTAGAACTATTTTAAATTGCACTTTACAATATTTTACTTAATTTTATTATTTTGTCGAACTAACGACTCATTATCCGACTCTGGTTTATTTCGGGTTGACCGACGCGGTATTTTAAGATCATTAATAATAAAAGTACCGATTAATACATTATTTTTATCGCAAATATTTACCAAACTGTTAGAGTAAAAACTATGTACAAAATACGGACCTTTACGTGGAAGTGCAAGCTTACCTGCGAATCCATCAACCTTTTTACTTAACTGTTTGTTTCTGATATATACCTCAGCTCCGATAACAATATTAATATTTGGGTCAGGTAGTAAGTCATCCTGACGGTTTTGAGCTTTTATCATGAATGATTCGACATAATGTCGAAGTTCATCAATTAATGATAAGACGGTATTGCGATTATCTGTCTTATTTAGTTCGGTTAATACTTTTCCACCCCGATGTAGATCTAAATATCTCGGATCTCGACCAAAATTCAAATACGCTGGGCTGACGGTCAGCGAGCTGTGAACAGATGTGTTATAAGCATATACAAGTTCAGGTAAATTTTGGTCCCATTTGGAATGTTTATCTGAAAGAAAAGTACGAATTAATGATTTTAAATTTCGGTTTACTCTCTCCACAGGATTAGCCTGAGGATGATATGTTGGCGTTAGTTCGTGGACAATCTGGTGATCTTGCAAATATTCTGCAACAATTTTATTCACAAATTCTGTGCCGTTGTCGGTAACAACAACTCTTGGGTAACCCCATCGGTTGAATACGGCTCTCAAGAAAAACACTATTTTATTACCTGTTGGCTCTGATATTGGCTGAACTTCCAGGTATCTTGAGTACATGTCACACAAGACGATGAGATGAGTTTTCTGATGTTGTGATCTGGGCAATGGTCCCACAGTATCAACTGATACACTCTCCCATAATTCAGTGATCGGCCTATGTCCTGGTGCAACTTGCGATGGATTTGTGTCTGGTTTATGAATTTTGCAGACTTCGCAATTATTTACATATTTTTGGACGTCGTGGTACATGTTCGGCCAGTAATAATGACTTGACACGTGGTGATATGTTTTTGTTGTGCCGCCATGTCCAGATACTAATTCGTCATGCGCATTCTGAATTATTGCCATGCGCGCTTCTGGTCTTACGACGAGTTTCCAATGCTCTGGCGCATCTTCAAATATTTGTGTCGGATGTCGTGATCGATAGTAATATAGGTCGTTGTCTATATATTTCCATTGAGGGAATCGGTCTGGTGTAGCCTTGACCTCCTCAACTTTCCTCGTGTACCACTGGTGTTGTACGTCAATGACTCGACTGAGCTTCTCTGTCTCGGGTTCAACACCCTCGTATGCTCGTGAGAGAGCATCAGCCGCCTCGTTGTTTATACCTGGTCGATGAACTATAGTTATAGTCCACAGCGAGTACTCTGCTACCCATCTGGCTAAACGTCCTCGTGGATTTTTGATGTTCTGTAGCCATCTCAAGCTTGCATGATCGGTAACAACCGTTACTGGATATTCTTCATAATAACCCCTCAGTTTTTGATATGACCAAATAACTGCTAGGCATTCTTTCTCAGTAGTGGTGTAGTTACGTTCGTGTTTGTTCAGCGATCTGCTGATAGCAGTGATGTGGTACTCCCGGTCTTGAGCTTTCTGTGTTAATACAGCTCCAATTCCGGTATCACAGGCATCGGTATATAATATAAATGGTAGATTATAGTCTGGTACGGTGAAAGCTGGTGCATTCAGTAATAATTCTTTCATCTGCTTGAACGATTCTTGCTGTTCAGGACCCCAAGTCCAAACTGATTTCTCACTGGTGATAGAAGTGAGTGGATTTTGAATTTTTGCTACCATCTTCATATGTCGTCTGTACCAATTTACCATTCCCAAGAACCTCCTGAGTTGTTTCTTGTTAACTGGTTCTGGGTAATCTCTGATTGCGCTCAGCTTGTCTGGATCCAGGTATAGTTCATTTCCTTTGACGATGAACCCCAAATACTTCATCTCCGCAACGCAGAAACAGCATTTTTCTCGTTTTATATGCAGTCCTACTTCCCTGAAGACTTGGAATAATATCCCCAGAGTATGTAGATGTATGTTGAACGTTGGCGTTGCGATGACCCAGTCATCCATATACGGATGGATATAATTAATCCAGTACGCTGGTAGATTAAGCTGGCGTAAAACTTTTTTCATAGTCTGTATTATCAAATCCATATTTCGCTGGAAAGTTCCTGGTGCTGTGGATAATCCAAACGGCATTCTGACAAACTCGAATGATCCCATTCCTTCTACAGCAAACGCAGTGTACTTGCGATGTTCCGGTTTAATCTGAATTTGATAATATGCGTTAGTACAATCGATAACACTTCGATACGCACCTTCTCTGATTACTTCCAATGATGTATCAATTCTTCGCATTGGATAATTTACCATCTTCATGATTTTATTTAGTGGTCTGTAATCGATGCACATTCTCCATGTTTTGATGTCATCCGCGTCTTGCCCTGGTAATAGTTTCTTCTTAACCATTACTGGCTGAAAACTCCATTCACTGGTGCTTGGCTGGATAATTTTCTGGTCCAACAGTTGTTCAATAATTTTATGTAAAGCTTCAGTGACCTTGGGTGATCTTCTGTAGGGTTTAACACGTATTGGTAGATAGTCGTTCAATTCAATTTCATATTCAACTCCTTTTAATGTACCTAGATCTGCTTGGTCCATTAATTTAAATTCGGCATCTAGAAATCTTGTTAATTCTGCTTGTTCGTCTGGTTGTAAATATATTGTGCATATGTGGTTACCTGGTTTAATTTCTTGACACAACTTGGGCTGGTTGTCGTGTTTCCACGTCCACATCATTTTATCTGCACATAAATTAATGCCGTGGTCCATCATAAATTTCATACCAAAAATAATATCATCTGGCATCTTGTGAAATACTTCGAACCATGTGTTGATCTCGACACCATCTATTTCAATATTGACGAATATCTTCTTGATGCTTTTTATGGCTGAGTTGTCTGCTAATAGAAATGAATTTTTATTTGCGTCATATTTAGTTTTAATTATATTATCCGGTATTAGATCTGCAACCTTTAGTGTGATAAAATTTCTACTCGCGCCCGAGTCGAATAATGCCGTGCAATTGATGTTGTTAATTTTAACTTGACAAATAAAATGTTTACTTACATTTATTTGCATTTTTCCGCCTAGAGTTGCTCCCGCTGGTACATTAAGCGTCAATTTTTTGATTTCTTGGCCACTGGTTTGTCCTCTTCTTTCTCTGATTGGACTCGGCTCAAAGTAATCACCTCCGCAACTCTTTGCTAAACAGTTTCCCATGCTGGCAATCACTAGATAGTTACAATCACCGTTTTCACTTTCTGTAAATGCGTCCGGCTCGCTGGATAGCTCGCCGTTATCTGTTTCCGTTTCTCTCCCGCTCGAGTGATGACTGCATGCCTTCCTTCCCCTCCAAAGTGTAGCGTGGGGTGATTGCTGTCGGGCGAGTACAACCCCCTGTACTTGTTGCACTCGCGCTGCTAGTTTTTTATACAGCTGCATGTCTTTACAGTCTCACCTACTTTTAAGCAATTCACACAGATATTTACTCGTTCATTTCTGCAGTCCCGGGATCTGTGTCCTCCTCTTTCTCCGCAGTTAAGGCAAATGTAAGTGCCTCCGACCGTTCTTGTAGATGATCTTGATGTATTTGATCCTGATCTTTTGTTCCGGTCGTTCGAGTTCGATCTGTCTCTGTGTCTGTTATTATTTCTTTTGTCAAATACGACATTGATTTTCTTGTCGTTTGATTTGTCACTGTGTATTTCTTGTTCTGGAGATTTTTTTATCGCTGGTTTTCTCAGGTGCCTCTTTTTTCTTACGAGTCGTTGTACTCTTTTTTCTTCCCCTGATTGTGAGTCAGTGTCAGTCTCTGATATTGAGTCCCTGGTGTTCTGCAATCTCCTCACAGTTGACCTATTTACATCTCTGGCCTTTCTTTTATCAGCTAGTCTTCTTTCTGCTGTGGCTATTGCCTCAGCTAGTTGTGTATACGATGAAATTACTGGCATAGTATTAAGCTCAGTTTGCATCTCTGCTGTTAATTTTGGTATCAATATATCTAGCTCTCCTTTTAAGCCTAGAGGTCTGTCTAGTTCCTTGAATCTTGTCCTCATATTTCTGATGAATTCTTGGGTGTCTTCGTTTTTTCGTTGATATGTATTGAATAATTCTTGCAGTACGTCAGTATCTTTCATCGTCTTACAGAACGTTACTTTGAATGAGCGTTCGACTTCTTCCCAGTTTGACCATAGGTCGCAGTTTTGATTTATCCATTCTTCTTCGTTAATGGCAATTTTTAATAATTCCAGTCTGTCTTCAAAATCGAATTTCTGCTCTCTGCATACGTCTGTTAGTTTCTTGATCCACTGCTTTGGTTGTGATGATTTTGTGAATCTCAATCCTTTCACCCTTATTAAAGTTTCCATCAGATGTATTTTATCTGCTATCTTTTTCATTGAATTTTCTCTATGGCTTTGAGAAATTGTGATCGGGTAATTTGTTTGTCCGTGATAATCACTTAGATAGTCTGGTCTATACGTTTGGTATTGGCTCTGGTATTGCGGTCTATGATATTGTTGGCGTTGTTGATATTCTGTCCCACACTGTTGTTGTGGTGGCTGGTACGTTTTATTGTATTGTTGTGGAGCTGGTTGATACGTCGTATATTGCTGTTGTTGCGCTGTTTGATATCCCAGATGAGCACTGTAGTTGTCTGTCCTCACGTATTGTTCTTGTGATTTCTTATTCTGTTGTTTACTGAATACTTGTGTTGAATTCACTATTTCGTCTGGTTCTAACGTATCATCCCATAGCTGTACATCTTTTGCTATATAATTTATTATTGAATTTTGCCAATGACCGTTATCATTTCTTTTTAGACCTAATTCTCGTTCTAAGTCTCTGATTAAATTTTTGTCATTAATCTGTGGTATTGATTCGATTAGTTCAATACGCGCTGCTGCAGTTTTTTCGTCCTGTATTCTTGTTTTTGCCCATCGGATCCAATTTGCTGTTGTTTTGATCCACTCTGCTTCCTTTGCTTGGAGTTGTTCCGTCTTTTCAATATTTTCCAAGAATACCTGCGCTTTTAGTCTGTCTAATCTCCACACTTTTTCATCTTTTGTCAAAAACGTTATATTTTCATCCCTTATCGATGTATCACTGGTTTGGGGATGATCGTGTAATAATATGTCTCCATCGTTCATTTCTTTTCGGAAATCATAATTTGCTGCTTCTTGCCATTGTTCTGTTCTTTTTATTGTAAGTGGCTTTGTTAGTGTTCTGCTTTCGGTTATTACTGGGACTCGTTTTTTTATTCCCTGGTTTGACGGTTGAGGTTGCTGGTTGCTGATACTTTCCCTCTTAGTTGAATGTCCGTCTATTCTGATTTCATCCTGGTCTAATTCTTGAATTTCACTTTTATCGAGTCTTTCCTTGAGCTTCTGAACTGTCTCGTTCAGAGATTTTACCACTCCCTCTAAGTTCTTGGTTTTCCTTGTTCTGACCATCTTGATAGTTTTCCGACGAGTAAACCGAAAATAAATTTACTAAATTTAAAAAATAAAAAAAATGCAGAGAAAAAAATGAAAGAAAAAAAATGAAACGAAGAAAATATAAATTGATTGATTTTCTGGTGACCAAAATTTCCTGTCCTTGCCGCTTGTTTACACCTGTTAACTTTCAATATGTCTGTATTAATATTCGCGTCACGTATCACGGATTAAGAATTTTTATCAAAAAAAAAAAAAACAATATCAAAAAATAAATTTTAGATATAAAAATTAATTTAAACTAAAATATATTATTTTATTTTAAGTTTTTACCAGATTTTATATTAACTTTATATTAGAAATATTTAAATCAATACCTGGTTGCACGTGGTTAAATTTTTATTTAAAATTTTATCTTGAATATATTACAGATTATATCCTGAAGCGTTTTAATTTTCAATGTTAAAACGTATTTTATATCTTTTTGACGAGTTTTATTTTATTGTAGCAACAAAACTATTTTGTGTAATAAACTTTATTTACTGATATTTATTTACTGCTGAATACGTGATGCGTAATAAATTAACCTTGTCAACAACTTTATAGTTGCGTCTTTATTCAGAAAGAGACATAAATACTTGCTAACAATTGTTTCTGGCAGGTGGCGTTAGATATTATATATGACCTTTGAATTTCTTTATTACCGACCGTAAGGTTGATGAATTCCTAGGTAGAACTCTGCAACAAATAAATTCAAATTTAAATTTTTGCCGCTTTTGCGACTTATCGCCTATTCTGTTTTGATCTGATTTTCTTTGTAATAATAATACTTAGTCGCGACAATGAGTCATCCCTGGCTGTTCGGGTATGTTTGTCGATTTTATTTTTCTGTTACTAAGCAGATTATTATTATTATATTAAATAAATTTTAAGTCTGTGTTTCCGGTTTGTTACTAAGCAAAATTTTAGTCTTATTTTCTCTGATTTATATTATGAGAGTCTCTGTTTACTTGACTAAATTTTAATTTATGCTTATCCAAACTCTAAGTCTTTTATTTCTGTGATTTTGTCACTCACTTAGTTTTATTTACTTAACAGAAGTTACTTCCTGTTTGCTTTAAGATTTTAATCTTTACTAAAATTCTATTGTGACAAAATTTTATATTCAATATTTTTGGTTTAGACTTTTACTTAAATCTTTTCTTGTTATATCCGGTGTTTTTATCTTTTGATAAATATTTTTCACTAAAATTTTTTAACAAAAAAAATCAAAAAATAAACTAAAAATGAAAAAAAATGTTATATTTTTACAGCAAAAAATATGAAACCTTGCGGTGTGCGTTTTCTTTCTGATAAAACGCTGAAAAGTCACAGCTTTATGAATTTTTTCTGGAACAATTTTGTATAATTGAACCCGCTTGTTATTTTCTGATCTTATTTGGTTTTTATTTCGCAGACTCTACTCGAAATTATTGCTTTATGTCTGAATGATCTAATTATGCAGTGATTAATAGAATTTACGTAATTAGATGTTGTAATTTTTTACTCAATCAAATTGACTAAACCCGACGGCGTTATTGCTTACGGCAAAGTAAATCAGGCTTAATTACTGATTGAATAATTGGCTTAATTAGTTTTCTACTAACTAAAACCCGTTGGGCGCCATTGAAACGGTGGGTTGCCGTTCAAAACTGTAATTGATGGTGGAACAGCCTTTTCGTGGGTTACCCTGGTAACTCAGACCCATGAAACTCTTATTTTATATTCTTTTTAGGAATATACCCGAACTGGCCTTACAAATCTAAACTAACACTAGTACTTAGCCTAGATCCGTGTTCGGTGAGTTGGTGATGTCCCTGATGACCTTGGACTGGCTGGATAACTGATGAATATGTGATTATAACACCTTAACACTAAAGGTGGGCAGGATAGCAGGTGAATTCACTCAAACGCTGATATCAATTGTTAATTAAGATTTTATTAAGAGAAAATGCTTAATTAACGCCACTTCACACACACTTATCAGTAACTTTAATTAATAACCGAAATTAATAACGGGAAGCTTACGCAATTCAACTAAGTGTGAATTGGATCAACCTGAGATAAAGTTAAACTAAATGTTAACTTTATTACTGATTAACTAAATGTAATGCAGTACTACTGGATTGACTGATTAGAACACGTTAGACTATTACAAGGAGTCTAGGTGTCCAAACCTTTAAAGCTCTTATTTGGTTGATCACGCTCCCTTATATAGGAGTGCCGACGCACTGTCTCACGTGATATTACCTGAGTCACATGATGTCGGAGGCGCACGAGGCAACTTCGTAACAATGTACACAAATGATCCTCACATAATCGATCAGTCGAAAAGTCGATAAGCCTAATACAACGAGTAGTTTCGATCTCGACCATTTATTAAACACCAAAACGAATAATTTTTCACTACCACAATAGATAAACTTATCTATTTAGGACCACCTGCTTCGAGGAAATTGATTTCATAACAATGAACCATTTCGGATTTTTACTGTACTGAAAATCTTACGTTTTTTATATTTACAAAATGAAATTTATGTTTGTAATGCTTTTAAAACATGGATTTTACATTTGCAACGTCCGAGACGTCGGAGTTACACTCGACACGCTCGAAGCGCTGGAGTTACACTCAACACGCTCGAGGCGCTGGAGTTACACTCGACACGCTCGAGGCGCTGGAGTTACACTCGACACGCTCAAGGCGCTGGAATTACACTCGACACGCTCGAGGCGCTGAAATCACACTCGATATTTCGACTCGGGTTGTTTAAGCGTAAAAAAAATAAACTTCATTCATTACTTTGGGGTTTAAATTCGGATCAATTCCATTTACTATCTTTTCCTGGATATTTTTTATTCCTTATTGGCTATCGTCCCAATAAGGCCACGTACCACTTCTCCTAGGTCATAAAGATAACTCCTAAGTAGTTCTTAGTTGATTTTTAAAATTTATTTATTGAATGAGTAGAAAAACTTAAAAAAATAGTATACTCCGAACGGCACAGTATTTAAAAAAAAATCATAGCATCTAAATAGACCGATCTGAGAATATTCATTGGTCAAATTAAGTCGAAAAACAATATTTAGGGAAAAAAACTTTTTTCGAATTAAGAAAAAAAATAGAACGAATTGTTTGTCCACGATCGGATTGGTCTCAAAATTTTCTAAATTCATCCAAGTTTTTTTGAGAATTTTTTCAAAAAAATCCGAGGGGGCATACATTTCCAAAAAACATTTTTTTTGCTTCAAACTTAAAATAAACAATGAAGGAATTGATTAAGAATAAAAACGTTTTTTTTTTCTTGCAAGAACATTCAAAAACGAAGATTTTGAAAAAAAAAAACGATCCGATTGGAGTACTTTTCGCGAAGTTATAACCGTTTCAAAGGAAAAACCTCGTATTTTGAAAAAAATCGATATCTTGGAAACGAGTAGTCAAAAAAATTCGAAAAAATTAATGAGCGCATTTTTTATCAGCCTCCAAAACATAAATTTTTCAAAAATATCGGAGAGGGTGACCTCAAAAAGTGGCCGATTTGGTATGGAATGCCCCATATACTACCAGCTATCTTAAGATTATAAAAGGCCAATTTTACGTTAGTTTCTTTTAGACAACGATCAATTTTATGAATTAAATTCCAATAGATACAGTAGTTGCATTCTACTTTACCATATAATAGTTATAACAGTTAGTAGACTTAAATTAGTTACCAATCCGAATCAATACTATTTAGGTTATACATATATTTTCATATAAAAGTTTAATACGTAGCGAATAGATTGGTTGGGAAAGATTTCATCAATTAATGATTAACTTAACAATTAATTATTAGTAGTTAAATACAAAATTCTTATGGTCATTACTATGGTTTTGTTGAGCAGTTATAAACAATGTACTACGTGGGTTTTCATTTCAATACCTTTGACATTGACTAATATGTAAAACGTCTAATTTTTGGTAAACGGTTTGTTATATATTTAGTATTTTTAATTTATCGTTGCATATCTGTCTTTATATAGATATGTTTTGTGATTGTAAATTTTAATAATTTGTAATTGTTTGTGATTTTTTGTTTCTCATGATAGAGCCCTGAAGAAGTCAATAAAGTTGACGAAACGTTGGCGAATGAAATAAAAAGTTTTACATCATAATTTTTGTCTACCTTTTCCCTCAAACTAACCAATAAACAATAATTATAAACAATAACTTATATACCGCAAATAATTAATAGTTGTAAATAATAATTATTTCGTGTAAATTAAATGATACTTGTAAATAATAAATTATTTGCCGCAGACTAATTAATAATTGTAGATAATAATTATTATAGTAAAATGCCAATGATTGTAAATAATAGATTATTTACCGCAAAATAATTTGTAACTGTAAATAATAATAAATGATAATTAATTATTTATCGCATATAATAATTGATTATGCCAAACTAACAGTTAATACTTGTAAGTGTTAATTTAATACTCGCTGAAATTAACAATTACGCACTTGATTCTACGATTATCACTATCATGGCCCTCGGCCATTGTCTGTCTCACTCACACCTATGGAGTAGACAATTGGTCACCAACGCAGGAAATAAACTACACGCCAATGAATTAACTCAAATGTACTTACAATCGTTGGTGTAGAATAATACGCGAACAGGCCTCATTGTCCAAAATTTAATAAATTCAATTGATATATTGCCAATAATTCTCCAATAATATCCAAATGGCAATCAATTTCAATTATTTAAATGGCGTCAAACTTTTATTATATTGTATTCGCAACAAGAGCACACACGCTACTCTTACAATGGCGATCACACGTCTGACCATGTTAGCACGTGAATCTCATGCCAGCATTCCTGACGCTAAATGACCAATTGTCCCTTTCATTAATAATTATTACCACGATTTAATAATAAATAAACCGGTGGTTTATACATAAAATATCTAAATTTATTTATATTAAGTAAATTTATTAATGCCAACTGTTGCGCCGACTCGCATGCGTCAACCGGCCAATAATCATAATCATATAAATCAAATGCGCAATTGTTTTTCCCAGCAACCAAAAAATCTGAATATGTGCTTGAATTAATGACTAAAAATTTCTGATTCAGCATTAATCTATACCTAAGAAATATATTATATAATTTTGACGCAGTAAATAAATAAAAATCTTACAGGTAAACAAAATAATAATAATGTAATGGAAGATGAGACGTGTGAACAGCGTGTGCTGCCCTCTGTTGCTCACCGACCCAATGCGAGACTGTCTCGATATTTAAATATCGTGACAAGATAAACATAGCTTGCTGAGAGATATTAGCTATTGTAGTATCTAATATAAAGTTACGGAATAACATTTATCAATGATATACTTACTTCATCGCTTAACGTAGTAACATCTTCATGGACAATTGATACTTGTATCGCCTCAAGTCGTTCATTCGCATCTTGATTGTGACCCTCCACCGATACTTGAGTAACACCTTGGGCTTGATTTTTAAGTCCGGCCCTTACTAGTCTTCCAACTCGATCACTTCTGAATTCATAATTATTATTCAATAAACTATGTGTGATAATAATGACGATAATAATAATAATGAAAGTCATAAATAAATTAATGATGGAAAAATAATATTTTTTAACAACCGGAATTTGTGTCGTGGGCTGGTGACGTCCACCGGTGATCTATATACTGGTGACAGTGGCGATGTTTCACCTTCTTCTAGTACATTTTCATCATCTTCGCTTATGGACGGTAATGTTAAAGATTGTATTCCATTTATTTCTGACTCTTGCTATTGTAAAGAAATTTCATTTTCTTATTAAAATCACAAAATTATTTTTCGAAAATTTATTTTTTATGATTAGCAAGATTGTGACAATGAGTACATGCAATTTTTATACAGTAGAGTAATTTTACTTGCAGTTTGTGTTTTTTCCCCAGAAAATAAATAATTTCATTTATTACTATAGTGAATTTTTGATTTAATTAAATAGTTCATTTCCGGCTTATGAACTCGATGGCAAGATACTACCTCTATTTCACTGCAAATCCAAGTGCTTAACTCAGTGTGTTAAAATAAAACACGTTAGTATTTTCTGCAACTTAAGCGCTTAGAAGTAAACCGGTATAAACGTTTAAACAATCTGTAACCGGGATTTGGTTATTATTACAACATCATGCTCGGAAGATAACTAGGACCTGGTGGCTGCCTACGGTAACTGGACAACGAGGGATAAATTAACATCTTCTTGCATCAATTGGAAATTGCCACGAGGCAAAGTTGCAGGACGCATGCGCTAGCCTGGAGTACGAGGTAGTAACCGACTCGCCGAGGGGCAGAACGGACAATTCTGGGTCAGCTACAGTTGAGCTCACCTCGCTTACCATTTTTATACTTGTGATCATATATTCATTTCTACTCGAGACCTGTTTGGAATTAATTTGGAAGCAGTCTACGTCCATTATACACCTTGTGGAAATATTGTGGAGTCCGGGAAAGCAGTGGAGTTTGTCTGGTTGGAGTTTTGGAGATTTGGAATTTTGTCTACGACGGAAACTTGGAGATGTGGACCTGGGCAGATTTGGATGCGAAACGTGCAAAGATCGCTGAGTCACGAGACGTAGATGTCTTCAATTAATAAAGTTTTATATAAATTAATTCTTACTCTAGTAAGATTGAATATTATCATTTGGATTATATAAATTAAATTTATTATAAATAATTACTCTCAGTTGGAGAGCAAAAATAAGTTGGAAGTTTTTATAAAGTCGAGAGTGAAAATTGAATAATATTGTAACTGGAAATTATAAAGTGAATTCGGATAAAATTGTAAAGTCGAGTCAGTGTTTTGTGCTCGCCATTTTGGCGTCAGTAAATTATCAAGGTCAACTTCACTCTCACTAGCTTGTGTCGTTAATTATTGTCGCGGTTTTTATTTAATTAATTATTGTAAAGTGGGGTCTGTTGTCTGGGTAAAATTGGTTAAATAAAAATTGTCATTTATTTTATATATATATATATATCACCTATACAAGTTTCTTATTTGATAAGCTTCCTATACTCTCAGGATTTCTAAATATTCCTTGTGACCAGGATCGGGTATTCCCCGCCCTGTAGAAGAGCTAGTCACAAAACAGTTGATTTTATCAACTGAATCTAATCTTGGCTTCCTGGACAAGGGGTCACACCATGGACTGGGGGTCTCGGTTATAAATCACATAAATCATTACAAGTGTTTTAGAGGTTCGCGTAACACACTTAAATGTTTAATCCGTTTTATCCGTTTAAAGAAAAAAACACTTCTACCTGTTTTATTATAAAGCGCTTACTGTTACATTAAACGTTTAAAAAAACATCGAGTGTTTTAAACTGAAACAGATATTCCGGAATTAAACACTTTTTCGGAAAAAACGTCTAATCGAAAAAACATGAATATCATAAAACGCTTAAATATCTTAAACAGTTTAAAAAAATTCTATCAGTTTTGTCAATCGACAAATGATGCAAATAACAATTTCAAAATATAAAAGTGTAATAATTTTCAAATATATTTATGGATTACGATATAGATGTATCAAAACGTTTTTTTTTGTATTAAAAATAAAATTTTACAAATGATTGAACTTGGTTCATATCATCCAATGAATTCTAAACGATCATAATGTATTTTTGAAATAAATGTTATATTTTTAATTTTAAACGACGATAGAGATATTCTTGAACTAATTCATTTTTTATATTTTCAAAGTTAAGTTTCTGTGTATCAGCGTATTTTCTCTGATGACATTCTTTCTGTAATTAATGAGGAATAGTACTTTAAAATAAACATATGATGAATCGAAAAAAATAGCCCGGGAAAAAATGCTTAGATATGATCATATCTGTTCATTAGGGTGGGCCAAAAAAAGTGACTATTTTTTTTTTCTTTAGTTACAGTAAAAATATTGTTTGAGATGATGAAAAAAAATTCTATTAAAATTTGAGCTCTTAATATTAATATTAAGAGGTGCCTATTTGCAATTTTCTATTTCCCATTTAAATGAAATGGGAAAAATTTTTGTTTTTTTTGTTTTTCTAGCTCGGCATTCGCACGTCATATGAATAGGTCCATAGCATATTATTGTACAGAATTTAACGCTCCACAAAAATGGTCTCTTATCATTTTTTGATAAATCCATCCTTTCGAAAATTATCGGAGCTGGAAGTCAAATCTATAATAAATTTTCAGATCTTTTTACTTTTCCAGCAAAACTATCAGACTTATCAAAAAACGTTCTAGGATCTTTTTAATAGACAATTTAATTTCCTACTAATTAGTTAGAATAAAGTTTATTCGAATTCCGCATTGTTTTCTAGTTGTTTTCATTTTAATCTTAGGCCATACATTACTCAATGTACTATCATATATGTTAATGTATGATATGCATCTTTACGATGCGCGCGCACAGGGTTTACACGAAAACTAAATGTTGAAGTTGCTTCATACACAACACGTGTTTTAAAAGTGCGAATTGTATATGTGCTCAATAATTATATTCAGTACACTAAATCACTAAAGTGATTTAAATTGAACATTATGATAAATATTATTTACTACTTATTTGTAAATATTAGTGAAGAAAATTGTGCTTATATACTTTTTCAAGTGTTCCAATATAATTAAGGTTAACTATCCGTATGTATTATTTATTGACATAAATTATTATATTATTATTTAATCTAATTTCTACTAAATATTATTAAATTATTAATTTAAAATATTTATTATTGATTATTTAATATTTAAAAAATAAATATAAAAATTATAAAAATATATTCAAATATACGTAAGATATAACCTGTAAAAAACGTAACGTTGTACAATTAAGGAAAAATAAATATTTAAAAAATAAATCCATAAATATAATTATTTTTATATCAGGAATGTGGACAAGACAGGATCATAATAAAATTACATTATTATTCCTGCTACGTTTCGGTCATTTATTAGACCTTCCTCCGGCGTCATAATACGAATTATAACAATCACTATCTTGGACCATTTGTGTCATCTTATATTCACGGAAAAAAAGAGTTTCGTTCTCATAACAAAAGACGGGATAACGAAAAATTTTGTTATACTGACCAATATGATTAGCTTACGGTAACAAATAAATTTGTTATAATAACAAATGAAATTGTGTCGTAATTAAGAAGCTTATTTGTTATGAGTACAAATGATATCAATATCATCGTATTTCAAAGCAAGCATTTGTTACTCTAAGTAATCTTAGCTTGTGGGGACAAAAATTTTGTCAGTACTACAAATTCATTTTGTTATTTTAACAAATCACTTTTTTTACTGCAACACAACAGTTTTGCTGCAGTTACAAACCATTGCTAGGCGCCACAAACGATTTGCTAGCGTTACAAAAACGTTGTAGTCATAACGAATGCTTCGTTATCCGTATATTAAGGCAGAAATTTGTTACTGTAAGTTATCTTATCTTGCGGTTACAAAAAATTTTTTTCCGTGTTTTATTTCAAAAATTATATAAATAATTAATAAATCTATCAATTTTGTTAATTTTGTAACAAATTATATGACTAAAACAAATGTGCAATGTAAGATAGTGATTGTGATAATTCGTATTATGATGCCTGAGGAAGGTCTAATAAATGACCGAAACGTAGCAGAAATAATAATGTAATTTTATTTTGATCCTGTCTTGTCCACATTCCTGATATAAAAATAATTATTGATAATTATAGACGATTATACTGACAACATTAAATCAATAAATTTAACACAAAATTTGTGATAAAAATTACAATCGAATATTAGATTAAAATAATAAATATTTAAAATTAATAATCTAATAATATTTTGTATAAAGTACATATATGATACACTGATGCAAAAAATTAAAGGAGCAGAAAAATTATATAAATTTTTTAGTGATTTTTGGAAGGCTGTAACTTGGTAAAAAATGATCGTATCGAGATTTAAAAAAAAGCATTTTACAGCTTGAAAACTCTAGTTTTGGTGCATTTTTTTCAAAATTTTTTAAAACCTCCGGTTAATGCGCAAACATGATAAATGCCGCGAGACAAAAAATTTAAAAAATTTTTTTTTTTTTCCGAAGAGCCCACGGACCGCGGAAAAATTCTTTCAACTAAGCGAACGTATAGTTCGTTTAGCAAATTTATTCAGCTTCAATTTGGTTTTTTTTTAACCTCGTAGGACGATTTTTCGCAGAGATATCAGCCTTCAAACAGAAAATGATCCTCTTGGCTTTGATCATCGATATTTCAGGTACCAATGATCGCACAGACATTTTAAGGGCAGCGGTGAAAACTTGAATAAATTCCCTACAAGACCCTGTCATCATTTTTTGAAAAAAAAAAAATTTTTTTATTTTCAACATCCATTAGAAGTAAGCACAAAAAAATGACTTTTTTTGGTTTTTTAGTAAATCAACCGCTACTCTGCAAATATCGATAAAAAATATAATAATGCCAGGGAATTTTTTAGCTTAATGTACCCCCAAGACCCCTGTAAATTTTTGAATTGATCCATCGAACCGTTTTTTGGGAATCATCGCTCAAAGTTTTGTTAAACAATTAAAGGTGCAAGTTTTGTTCCTTTAATTGTGTAATCATAATTAGAATGAAAAAAATTTTTTTTTCAACTTTTCTCAAATTTTTGCGTTGGTGACTCAGCAAATGCAAGGAAATGACAAAAAAAATAAAAAATTTCCAAAAAATGTCAAAAAAAATCGAAGAAAAAAAAATTGAAACTTTTTTTTTGTGTTCTAAATTTTGTTTTTGACATTTTTTGGAGATTTTTTATTTTTTTTTGTCATTTCCTTGCATTTGCTGAGTCACCAACGCAAAAATTTGAGAAAAGTCGAAAAAAAAATTTTTTTTCATTCTGATTATGATTACACAATTAAAGGAACAAAACTTGCTCCTTTAATTGTTTAACAAAACTTTGATCGATGATTCCCAAAAAACGGTTCGATGGATCAATTCAAAAATTTACAGGGGACTTGGGGGTACATTAAGCTAAAAAAGTCCCTGGCAACATTATTTTTTTTTATCGATATTTGCAGAGTAGCGGTTGATTTACCAGAAAACCAAAAAAAGTCATGTTTTTGTGCTTACTTTTAATGGATGTTAAAAATAAAAAAATTTTTTTTTTTCAAAAAATGATGACAGGGTCTTGTAGGGAATTTATTCAAGTTTTCACCGCCGCCCTTAAAATTTCTGTGCGATCATTGGTACCTGAAATATCGATGATCAAAGCCAAAAAGATCATTTTCTGTTTGAAGGCTGATATCTCTGCGAAAAATCGTCCTACGAGGTTAAAAAAAACCAAATTGAAGCTGAATAAATTTGCTAAACAAACTATACGTTCGCTTAGTTGAAAGAATTTTTCCGCGGTCCGTGGGCTCTTCGGAAAAACAAAAAAAAAATTTTTTTATTTTTTTGTCTCGCGGCATTTATCATGTTTGCGCATTAACCGGAGGTTTTAAAAAATTTTGAAAAAAATGCACCAAAACTAGAGATTTCAAGCTGTAAAATGCTTTTTTTTAAATCTCGATACGATCATTTTTTACCAAGTTACAGCCTTCCAAAAATCACTAAAAAATTTATGTAATTTTTCTGCTCCTTTAATTTTTTGCATTAGTGTATATTAACCAGGATATGTTATATATTTATTCGACCATAATTTTATCAAAAAGGACTAAAATCTTGGATAAAACAGCGACTTCTAAAATTTTGAGATGTTTAATTGGATTTATCTCGAAAACTACTAGCTCTACAGTAATCGCTTACATAATTTCTTTTGTAGGAAATAAAATTCTCTACAAAAAAAAGTTCTGTACAATTTTGTTGTAAAGTTGATGGTTTGTAAGTAAAATAAAAGAAACCATGAAATTAGAGAAAAAATTGGTTTTGTGATTTTTTACAGGTGAGGTCGGTTACAAAACATAAATTAGCTACAAGCACTTTCAAAAAGGAACGATTCCTTTGTGATTTCCACCTATGGTCGATCAAATATCTTGAAATGCCGTTGAGCTATAGATAATTGAAAAAATAAAATTAAAATTTACGTGTTAATCAAATGGGAAAATTTTAAATTCATTTAGTGAGTACTTAAAATTAAAATTAAGAGCTCATCTTTGATGAGAATTTTTTTTTTCAGTGTGTACAATGATATTTCAACATGGGACTTGGAAAAAAATATAGTCATCTCAAACGAAGCACCCTAATATTAATGTATATATAATTAGGTAAAATCATTTTTTTCTGGGTACATATAACTTTATATGATTATATAAGATTTTATATGATTTTATAAGATTTTTTAAAGTCATATAAGTTTCTATAGGACCAATTTCATTATAAAACTTTATATGATTTTATATGAGTCACTTTTATATGATTTATATATGATCATATAAGAACTTTTTTTCCCGGGTTCTAATTCGGGTAGTAGATTTACGTCAAATTGTAGAGAAAGTTGCATACAAACTATCGTCAAAAACGGAAAAGTCCAAAGTTGACGGATATTTGACGAAAAATTCAAGGAAACTTTTGTAAAACTTTTGCTAAGAAAACTGTGCTATTAGGGGAGTTAATGCTTACGCTGTCAATTTAGAAGTAAACCTTATTTTCTTACCCTTTTACTGAAATTTTCTAGTTATATTCTCTGTAAAATTACCTCTTCATAAGAGGCGTAAAATTACGCTGACTTGTAGTTCATGTTGTACCCCGTATTTTTAGTCAGAAACAGAAATATCTCAATTGGCATAGAAATATCTTAAGTTGGCAGTGATTTATCGTCAAATCGAGGAGATTCATCATTATTGCTGACCTAAGCATCAGGTAACTTCGAACAATTTATTAGTTCTCGTTAATATATTTGATTTGACTATAATTAATTAATTTATAATAGTACTGTGAAAAAGCAATTGATAGTTTTTTATTAATTCTGGCAGTTAACAGGATATTTTTTATGATTCAAATTTTATTCATAAGGTGAGTGATAAAGATTTGATTTATTATATGCAACACCATTTTCAAGCTTAATGTTTGGTAGTAGAATCTGTACTAATATTTTAAAATTGAATTCAATTGCAATTGACTTAAGCCAACAATATAACACATAAAGTTTTTGGTTTCTATTAATGGTATAATAACATATTCTTGAAAGGTCCGTCAAAGCATAGTTCCTTCAATTTATTTATATTTTTAACTATTGTTTTTTTTTTTCAGCAGTTGTAAATTCCAAATTTCTTTCTATTTTGACTTATCATTGGAAAAATCGAGGAAAAAAATTATAGAAATAGAACTACTCGTGCTCCAGGTAAATCTTAAACATTTTAATTTCTGATTTTAAAAAATTTTCTTATTATTATTATTTTTTTTTTACCTTACTAACGATATAATCATTTTTCTTTTTCAGCTGTTATTGGACAATTTCTCTGCTATCAAAAGCAGTCATTTTTCTTTGACTTCTGCTTTCAATCAGCAGTCTTATATTCAATTTTCTGCTTTTAATCAGCAGTCTTATATTCAATTTTCTGCTTTTAATTAGCAGTCTAAAATTTTTTTCCATTTTCTGCGTTTGATTTGCAGTTTAAAACTCAATTTTTTACTTTTGATTAGTAGTTCAGGTAGTCCTATATTTGAATTTCTGCTTATAACAGCAGTAGTGCTCACAGAATCTGCTTGGATAAGCAGTAGGATTTCAAAATACTAGATATCGCTGATTATTTATCTTTATTTATAATTATAAGGAGTATAAATTAAGTTAACAAAGTATACATATTTTTGTACTGTTCTCTGTATTATAAAATAAAACATAATTAAAAAATCATCAAATTTTATATTGAAAATAAAAACTTCTTGAATTATTTATTTTTATAATAATAAATCCTCCTACTGAACTATTTTATTCAATTGTAAAAACTCAAGGTCAAAAGTTATTAAATGATCATATTGACTATTTTGCTCACTTACTGCATGAAAATTTTGGTTATGCGGTTCAAGAATCTTGGAAAGTTCAATGCTTAGAACTTATTGAACCTTTAAATCCTTATAAAAATCATATTCAATTGCTACACAGCCAAGACGGGGATTACAAACACGATAAAAATGATAAATTTTCATCTGATCATTGGATCTGTAGCTATTACGATACAAAGTATATTTATATTTTTGATTCCGCTAACAAAAATAAGTTACACAGGCACCATGAATTATTTCTTCGGCGGTGTTACCCTAAGTTTCTGTTTAATTCAGAACCCTGATTAAAAAAAATGATTAAAAAGTATTTAAAATGATTTGTTTTTTAATCATTTTAAATACTTTTTAATCCTTTAAATCATTTCTAATCCTGTCTCTTATGGACATTTAACGTGTGAAATCATTTTTAATCATTTTTTTTAATCAGGGAAGCTGTAAAATTTCCTGAAGTTCAAAGTCAGCCAAATGGAGATGACTGTGGTATATTCGCAATAGCTTTTGCAACTTCTCTTGCTTTTGGGAATTGGCCAATAAAAGAATCATGTCATTATGACCATGAAAAAATGCGCCCACATTTACTGCATTTATTTAAAAGTGGCCATATTTCCAAATTTCCTTTAAGGTAGTACTACCGTTACCACAGGTGTCAAATTAGTGCTATGTGTAATTTGGCTAGAGTAGTATTTTCATTTGGCAACGCCGCATAAAAACTAAAGAGACAGAAATACATTCTGTTTCACTCAACATATGAGTTTATGCGCGGAAATCTATTGCGCATACATTTGTTTATTTTTACACTACTTATCAGTTGCGTATGTTTATTATCAAAAATGTCGGAGTTTAATTTAATAAACTGCACAAGAAAAGTATTTCGTTGGAAAGGTAAAAGAGTTACCGAAAAGGTATATAAAAAAAATCTGAAACAAGTCACACTGGCAAAGAAATTAAACGGAAAACATGGAAAATTCATGTCACCTAACCCTACCAAAAATGTAGATGATATCAACATAAATTAAATTATTTTCTATTTTGAAAATAATTTATATTATTCTGTGTATTTTATAACATGTTGCTCAATTTGTTTATGTAACTTTATTAAAAATAAAAATTATCATATATTTTTTAAAAATCTGTATAACACTGATATTCTCACATACCGCATTGGTGCATGTTTGAATTTCGCGCGCGTCCTAACCTTTTCTGCGGCGTTGCCACATTTAAGTCGACTAGTACTTTTTTCTCAATCATTTGTTAATTGTTCTTATCACAGGCTCTGAGTTTTTGGTTTTATTTGCACATAATATTCAATAAATTTTTCTCTTTCTATTGATACCAAAATTATATAAATCTCAACGTCCAGTTTTGTGAAATAAAATAAAGTCTGTGATTTCCCATAAGGATCAATGTTAAACGCAAAAATTTATAAATATTAATATCTTTTTTTCAGTGCTCTGTAGGCTTCCAAAAATTTAACTGCTTAATTATGATATTATAAAATACCAATATGCCAAGTTTCATTAAATTCTGAACGTCAATTCTAAAACCGGTAGTACTACCTTAATACAACAAGATACCATTTTTTTAAAGCATAAACAACATGGTAATTATAATCGAATCTTTGGATTTCAATCAAAATCTAGCGAGAAAGTTGTTGATGTAAAAAACAGCATAACTGATATGATAAATATGTCGCCTAAGAATATCAATCTCACGTTAACTTCAGTTCCAAAAATTAACGTAAACACGAGCTTGGACAATAAAAAAACTGACAGTAATGATTTTCAAAAATCTGTAATTAAAAATAACAATTACTCTAGCCCTGTTTTAAAAGTGCAGTCTCTTAGTGAACAACAATTATCTTTAATTACATCAACAGAATAATTAACAGATGATCATGTAGACTATTTTGCATATTTATTGCATAAATATTTTGGCTATGCTTTTCAAGAATGTTGGAAAGTTCAATGCTTAGACCTAATTGAACCTCTAGACCCTGATAAACTTCATATACAAATACTACATAGCCGAGACAAAAATTATAAGTATTGTCACGATATTTAAATATCACGGCATCTTCGCATTAGGTGGGAGAGGGGCAACAGATGGCAGCACACGCTGCTCAGCACGTCTCTAATGTTATTATTATTATCATTACTATTATTATTATTATTTTATGTATTATCTTATTTTATTTACTGTGTTTCTATTATTTGTTTAAATCCCTAGGTAGAAATTGCGCCTAACTCAGTAAAATTTACTGAATTTTATGAATTGTTAATTGGATTTTATAGCCGCCGGGATAAATAATTGCGCATTTATTTATTTGATTATTATTATTATTATTTTGGTTGGTTGACGCATGCGCGACGTGTAATTTTTAAACACAACGTCTCTCTGACGAATTTATGACGACACTTGCTACCAATATTTTAGACAATTCTGAGAAATGTAATTAAAATTAAAAGTAAAAATAAAATTCGAGAGAGATTTGTACGTTAGAAAAGAAATAGTAAGGATCCGCTGAACAGTGGGACCTATTGGTAACAGATGTTTTAACTGGAAAAGTCGTAAAAATTTGAGTCGAGCTAAAACAAGGAAATGCTTTGACATATTTATTAAGACTTTTACGATGACGAGGGACTCGCGGTCGCGGAAGACCCAGAGAAATCCTTGCGTGGGACATCTGGAAAACATTGAATCAGCAGGTTCTTCGTAAGGAACCGGCCATAGCGGTGCAGCTGTGCGTACTATTTTCTATTCGCTTGTTTCTTTTAATCTTGTAACTTGACCGTTCATACTTGTACACTTGTCTGTGGGAATTCAGAGCAAACCCAAAATATGTCAGTACCCATATACGGGCAGCATACATATATATATATATATATATATTTATATACTATAAACACATGTACATTACGCATGTACGTATCTTCATGCATTATTGTATTCTGGTGAGTGTGCTCCGAATTCTCCAAATTAATTTTATATAAAAATAAAATGAAAAATTTTGAACTTAAGGTTCGATTGAGTGGTGACTCAGGTGTACCGATTGTTACAAGACACTTAACAATTAGTATTGAGAATATTTGTGGCATTGATTGGTATTATATTAAAAATTCAGACCAATGGAGCCAATAACCATACTATTTTACAACGACGACTGTAAGTACCTTTGTGTTTAATACATTGGCGTGTAATTTGTCCCACGTTGGTGGCCATTCGCATATCTCTCACGTGTGAGTGAGAGAGAGCGTAATACTTATTCTGAATTTCAATATATATATATACACTCGCGTACTTGTTTGTCTCAGCGGAAATTTTCCAAACTTGGGGAAGTAATATTCAGTGTTTATTGTTGAATAATTATTGGTGACCGTTTATATGATTTGACGGTAAATAATTAACAATATTCACCTGTATTATTTTCTCATTGAATAATGATTGATGACCGTTTATATGAATTGACGGTAAATAATTAATGATCTTTATAATTAGTATTATTATATTATTAAGTAATTATGGGTGACCGTTTATACGTCTTGACGGTAAATAATTAATAATATTTACGTTTATTATTTATCATATTCTGAATGGTATTGGGAAAAATATTTTACAATTATTTAAATATCACCAGTGTTTTCGTTATTAAACGTGCGTTAAATAGTTAAATCTTATTATTTGCGATAACTATTATTAGTTGACATCATTTATTTTTATTTTGCGTTGATTATTTACAGTTATTTGTTTATGATTTGTAAACACTGGTGATTATTTGCTGTAACTATTTACAAGTATTACCAGCGATTATTATTACGGACAGTAAATAGTTACAAGTGCTCAAAGCATTAAAACATTTAAGCGTATTATAATTATATCTGTGCACCTAATAATCATTATTTATACTTATTTATATTTGTTTTGCTATCACGTGCGAGTGATAGCAAGTCGAACATTTTTTTTATACAATTAGTAATTTGCGTAATTGACTATTGGGTAATAATTTATTGTGAAGTGAACGATTATTATTTTTATTATTGTTTGTTAATACCCACTGAAACGATATTATAATTTAAAATATATCGGGTTGATAAATGGCTACCAACCCGGGATTTATTTAATTTTATTATTTATTTATCGCACACTATCTCTTTCTTGCTATCCTTTTTCAACACCTGAAACTGCTCTCTGATTTTATTATTTCATTTTTTCATTTTCATTTCTTATTTATTGTTGATTATATTTTGTTCGTGGGGGTACACGAACTGGCGCCCGATTTGGTTATCTAACCCAGCCTGGGAAGTGCTGTGTGTCTAATGGGGATTGTGGGCATCTCCAAGGGACTTTTTGTCTTGTTTATTATTTTTATTTTCAGTTTTTACCATAGGTGGGCCATAACGGCTATTTGCACACACCACACTTCGCCGTGGGTTGTGACGAATAGAAGTGAACGTTATAGTATGATAAAAATGATAAATTCTCATCTGATCATTGGGTCTGCAGTGATTATGATACTGAATATATTTATATTTTTGATGCTGCAAACAAAAATAAGTTACACAATATGAATTATTTCTTCGACGTTGTTACCCTAAATTTATATTCAATTCAAAGACTGTGAAATTTCCGAAGGTCCAACATCAGCCAAATAACTATGATTGTGGTGTATATGCAGTAGCGTTTGCAACTTCTTTAGCCCTTGGAGATTGGCCGATAGAAACATTATTTCATTATGACCACAAAAAAATGCGTCCACATTTGCTTCAAATAATTCAAAATGACCTTATTTCCAGTTTTCCGAAGGATGCGACTTACTCATTATCAGTATTGGACGATCTCATACCCTCGCGGTCCTGCAACCACCGTGGAACCACCGTGGATCCACGGTGAAACCACCACATCGTGGACCTACCGTGGAACCACTGTGGATCCACCGTGGTTTCGTGACATTTCACCACAGTTGATCCACAGTGGATCCACAGTGTATCCACGGTGAATCCACGACAAAACCACGGTGGATCCACAGTGGATCCACAGTAGACCCATTGTGGATTCACCGTGGTTTTTCCGTGGATCCACCGTGGTTTTCCGTGGTTTTACCGTGGTTTGACGCGAGATCTTGACATGAATTTTTCAGTTGAAATAGTGATAAATGAAGACGTTTCTAAAAATCTAACTCAAGTAAAAAAATTTTTTCCGTAGTTTTACCGGATGAAAACGTAAAATGAATTTTTGTACGCGTGTAATTCAAATGGAAAAATAGAAATTCATTGAATCTCATTAAGAACTGAGATATAAAGCTGTGCTTTGAAGGGAATTTTTTTTTGTCTAAAAGCAGTTTTTTCTTCGGACCACTCTAGTATGTATAAATAATAGTGATACTTTACATAATTTTTTTATCGACTTAATTAACCTAAAATATGATGCAGCAATCATAAGACTTTTTTTTTGTCCAACTTTCTGTAAATAATAATTAACGTTACCTCGTTGATTTTCAACAACCCCACGAATAAAATTATCTATAACATTGTTTTGGAGTGATAACTTTTACGTAATTTTATTGATCAATTCCTGAAAACTAACTAGTAATTTTATTCAAACACGATATCAAATGTTGCAAAGCATGTAATAATTAGCTGATTTGCTCAAAAAATTCTGTGGACGAAGTCTTTCGAAATTCAAAAAATTTTTATCCCAATTTTCTTTTTAATTATGTATTTGTTAATTAACAAAATTTGTAAAAATGATAGTAAACAATAAAACCTCGATAATTCTTAAGATAAGATTAAAGTACTCAAAGTCAATTTTGTTCTCCATTAAGCAATAAACAATTTCAGTTTTGTTTCAATGCTTCAGCTCAATTTTTTTCTGAACAATGAGAGAAATTATTCGGAAAAAAAAGATAATCTTGTGTTTGAAGAGTTAGTATCTTAATAACTAAAAGTTATATTGACATTAAATTTATTTGTATGTTGTTATATAAATAATCATATAAAAGTCAATAAATGATTGAGCTGAAACATTAAAAAAAATTTTCTCAAAATCTTTTTATAAACATTCACTTAAAACTAAATAAATAAATGATCAAGAATTTAAAATTATAGCTTAATTCATTTATTGTTTCATGATAAACAATAAAGACTTGAAGGGTCATGGTCGTATCTTCGATAGTTTATAAGTTATAATAATTATTAGAATGAGAAACACGGAAGAAAACTGCAAGTTCGAAACATGAGAACTTTATAAATTATAGAAAAAATATAAAAAAATTTTTTTTCTTAAAAAATCACACATGACCGTTTTTGTATATTTTTATAGTATTTAAGAAAAAATATAATTTTTTTAAATTTAAAAATCATAAATAATCAACAGTTAAAAAAAAATAACATGAATATTTTTTTTACATTTTAATAAATATAAAAAACTCCAAATAACACTTTTCACAGCTGCACAAATTTTCTACAGGAAGTTTTAATACACGAAAAAAATTCCTCTGCGGCAATTAAATTGGTTTTGTTAAATTCTATTAAACTAAAATTGATTTGGGACAACTAAATTTTATTACGTTAACATGATCTATTTTCTCAATTTTTAATAAATGATTTAATAGACTCTATTTGGTTGACATTAATAATTCTCTCTCTAAGATAATAAAATCATTTGGTTAAGTTAAGAAAATATTTATTTAATAGACAAATAAATTATTTTACAGTGCCAAAAACCCCAAATATTAAAGCAATATATTATTATATCAACTCTAATAAATATTACTTAGACACAAAAAAATATATCCATTTAGAATAAATATATATATATATATATATATATATATATATATATATATATATATATATATATATATATATATATATATATATATATATATATATATATATATATATATATATATATATATATATATATATATATATATATATATATATATATATATATATATATATTTGTTCGAGATTAACGAATATATATTTAATCCTAATGATTATTGATTTAAAAAGTTATGATGCTAGGCAGCAGCAGCGGAAGTAGTTCAGTGCTCACCACTAGATCGCGCCCACCTTTTGTAGTGTCCCTGGTAAGATACTTATTTCAGAAGTTATAAATTCTGATCTTGAAGCAATCATGGAATGCGTTACTCGCTGAATGTTAGCAGAGAGATAATAATCCATTTTTGATAGTAATACAGGGGTATCTTGTATTACACTATGACATTAATGTTTTCTTGAACTATTTTTGTCAAAGTACAAAAAATAAATTTTGAGGTGAGACCAAAATATACATACGGGCTTTCGCGCTAAGGCATGTGAAAATCGGTCTTTGGTCACTTACTATCAACCCAGCAAAGATAAATCTAGTTTATAGTAAATTTAATTTTTTAAGACTTATAGCTTTACATCGTAATTCAATTGTAGTTTCACTCTCGAATTTTTCATTTTTTTTATTTGATAGTTGGTAAAATCTATTTTTAGTTAGTGCTTATGTATTAAACGGTATAACTATACCATAAAAGTACGTTGAAAACGTACTGCAAACACGACAAAAAAAAACCATAAAACCACTATGAATCCACGGTGGATCCACGGTGAAACCACCATGGATCCACCGTGGTTTCACCGTGGATCCACCGTGGATTTATAGTGGATTTATAGTGGTTTCACCTTGGATCCACGGTAGTTTCACCGTGGATCCACGGTGGCTTCACCGTGGAACCACGGTGGATAAATGTCACAAAACCACGGTGGATCCACGATGGATCCACGGTGGATCCACGATGGATCCACGGTGAAACCACGGTGGATCCACGGTGGATTTATTGTGGTTTCAAGACCGCGAGGGTATGGAAAAAACCTAAACGAAAGTATACTAAACATGTTAAAGATAAAGTTACTTCTGCTTTAAAGCACTTGAAACATGAAAATACTATCCATCAGAAAGAAAATAATAAAAGTAATCAAGATTTAAGTAAAGATAAGACTAAAAATATGTGTCTTTTACGCAAACGAAAACTGAGTCCACTAAAAGTAAGAGCTACAAATTCTATAAAAAAACGTAAAACTACAACATTGCCGTTTCTTGACCAAAATTATCTAGATAATATTATTGAAGGAAATCGATTAATGTATGAACACCTCTACCAGTTTCAATTAATATTAGCCGATTGTTCTCGTTATAATCATCAAGATATATTATACTTAGAAAAACTTCAAAATTTTGAACCTGTCCCACAATTAGAAAAACATATTCAAATATTGTGTAATAAAAATAAGCACTGGATATGTTGTTTTTATGACACTAAAAAGATTTATGTTTATGATTCCCTTAACATAGGATCATTAAATGAAGATCAAAAAATTTATTTGCAGCAGTTGTTTCTTTATTTAACAGTTAACTTGAAGTCAATTATTTTCCCAAAGGTTCAGAATCAAACAAATGAAAATGATTGCGGAATTTTTTCCATTGCTTTTGCAGTGTCCTTATTATTCAGGCAAAAACCTGAATATATAGACTATGATTATGATTTAATGAGGTCACATTTATTATCAATCTTTAGAACTAATACTTTAACTCATTTTCCTGTAATTTCAAATGAAAACAAATACATTACACTAGATCTAGCCGCAATTTTAAAAAAAGTAAATTCAGCTTTGAATTATCGTCTCAATCGTTATAAAACACTGTCCTCTGCTAAGGATGTACAAAGTTTGCGAGAACCTTCTTTGTTTAAGACACAAAAAAATTGTATTATTGATGAGACTGTTAAATTAGAAGAAAAAGATTCGAATCATCAAAATTTGAGTAGCAACTTGATATATTTAACTAATATGATAATACAACGGAGTCGACTGATAGATGAACATATTTATCGTTTTAAGTTAATTTTAGCCGATTGCTTTGACTACAATCATCGAGATACACTATATTTAGAAAGGCCTAGCAATATTCAACCTATATCAAAATTAGAAAAACATATTCAAATATTGTACAGTAGAAATAACCACTGGGTATGTTCTTTTTACGATACAAAAAAAAAAATTATATTTACGATTCTCTAAACTTAGGATCGTTAAATGAAGATCAAACAATTTTTTTAAAACACTTATATCCTTATTTAAAAGTTGATTCGAGTTCCACTGTATTTCCAAAAGTTCAATATCAACCTAATAATGACGATTGTGGAGTTTTCGCAATCGCATTCGCAGTATCTCTTTTATTCAGGCAAAAGCCAGATAATTTAGTATACGATCATAGTTCAATGCGTATACATTTATTAAAAATATTCCAAACGAATACAATAACTCATTTTCCAATTCTTGATAGTACACACTCCTTAAAATTACTAAATTTAGAGGAAATTAAGAAAAAAGAACATTTAGCTTTAAACAACAGAAAAAAAATGAAAAAAAAATAAAATCGAAGGTCAATCAGACGTCTGAAACAAAAGTTATTTCAAACAATTTATATACATCAAGTTATGCATCGTATTCAAACTTTATATTTTCGGATGTTATTGACCTATCTTCAGAAATTAAATCACGAGCTACTTCCCATGATGATTGTGCTATAAATAACGTAATAGATATAGAAAAGATTTCGATAAACAAAAGGAAATTTGTACAAAAAAAGTATCAGTTAGAAAAGAGTAATGTTAGAAATAATGTTAGAAACATAAAACTAGCACAACAGAAATTATCAGTCACCAAAAAAATTATATCGAATTATAAACGAGAAAGCCTTGATAAAGATAATATCAAATTGGGGTCATCTGCTGAAAATTATATTAGAAAACTAACGCTAGTAATCGATAAAAATAGCTTAGCTGAAAAAAGATTAGAAGCAGAAAGAATTATTAAATGGTGTTTATTTCAAAGAAAGAATTATATAATGATTTTGACGAGAACATTAGAAAGTCTAAAAAATAAAGCTGAGTTATACTTATCTCAGTTGTTAGATGACTCCGTAAGAAACATAGATCAATATAAAAATATGTGTGGAAAATTAATTCATAATACAACGACCGAAAGTTATTTCTATGATACAACATATTCGTTTGAAAAACTTTATGAACAAACAATCATTATTAATTCAAGTGGGCAAGCTACTAATATTTTACCACTTATAAAAAATCATCACGGAAAAAAAATATGGTCGTGCAGTGATTACTGTCGTATTAATTATGATGAAAAAATATATGAACAATATATTCGTTTACTTGAAGATTTAAAATCTCGAAGATTAACAAACTTCTCGAAATTTTTGAAAACATTATTTTTATCCAGTCATACAGACAGTAAGCGTGGTCATTTTCAAGAATTTGATAGATCATTAGATTGTTGTCAATCGTTGTTCATTTCTGTAGGGTTATTATCACCACATTTTCCTTCTGTTAGGTATATGAAAAGACTTATTTATCGAATGAAGGAGACTTTAGCTAAATTAAATGTGTTAGATAATGCTCTGGAAGCTTCTAATTTAGAAATTTTGATTGATACAACAAATGAGATGAAAACAAGAGGAAATTTACTCGGTAAAGAATGTGAAGGAATTTGTTTAAATGAAGATTAAATACAATCAGATAAAAGAGTATCAATTGCTACGTTTATAAAGCAATCGATGGATACACCACGATATAAGTTTATATCGTTTCAGAAACTAAACTTCAGAAAAGACATTGATGAATTAAATAAGTTGCGAAATCCGATTTCAACTGAAATTTGGATTAATTTGATCACTTTTATAAAAGCGCAGGATCCAGTACTGCATAGTGATTGTATATGCAATAACTGCTTAAAAAAAATTCGATCTGGAAAGTTGCCTTCAACTTGTACATTAAATAATATCTATGTTGGACCAGTTCTTGATGAAATGAGTACTCTTAATGAGTATGAAAAACTTCTCATTCAAAGAGCCAAGTCATTTCAAGTCATTCAAAGATTAGGAACTCTGCTTAAAAAAAATTTACAGGGGACTATGAAAATACAGACATTAAAAGGTCAAGTATTTCATCTCCCTTTACCCTTAGAAGAAACTATGAAAAAATTATGCTCAACAACAGATCCTATTAATAAAAATCACGAGTTATACATATTAATTCGAAGTATACCTACAATGAAAAATGTCGTATGGGAAAACCTAGTTAATTTAGAGAAAGTTTTTAAAGTCTTGGTATGGTTGAAATCTCGCAATCCTCTATACGCACAAATCAAAATGCCTGATTGCTCTGATAGTTTGAGAGAATGGCTTAGTACAAACAATATTCAATTCGAGACTGAATTGAACGCGAGGACAACAGTGAAGTTCATGTAAACATTTCGGAAAAAATACCCGGAAAGTGAGATAATTCAAAATGAAAGTGTTCAAAATAAGAACAATGATAAAGATGTTTGGAAAGTAAAAAATAATAGTATTAAAACACAAGAAAACCATAAAGATACCGAAATTGATGCTAAAAAATTTAATGAAAATATTAATTCAATTAAACAAATATCGAATTTGACTTGTCAGAGTTCTTGTCAGGGATCTGTATTTTCTAGAAAAAACGCAAATGATCAACCGAATAGTAATAGTAATAATTATATTAATAAACAATCTTTACCAACAGCGAAATATGAAAATGAACAGCAAAATGAAAATAACAATTGATTCGATTTTTAACTTCCCGCTAAGAAAATTGTAAATTTTCAAAAATTCGGGAAGTTATTGGTTTCGGTCCGATTTACGAAAATCGAATTTCCATCAGATGTCGACGTTTCGAGGTCCTAGGAAGCTATCCTGACTAATTTCACGATGATGTCCGAGTGTATGTATGTGTGTACGTACGTACGTACGTATGTATGTATGTAAATATTCATAACTCTTGAACGGATGAACCGATTTTGATCGTTGAGGTGTCATTCGACGCGGCTTGTTAATGTCTTGAGGCCGTAGAAATTTGAACTTAATCGGTAGGGTGCGTTCAGAGATATTTCAAAAATAAAATTTTTTTAAAAATGTTTTATTTGGATAACTTCCAATTTGCTTGATGGATTGATTCCAAAATCTAATCAGCTCTAAAACTCTATAAGCCGCGTCGAATGCCACCTCAACCATCAAAATCGGTTTATTCGTTCAAGAGAAACCGTTGACGAAAGAATTCAAAAAAAATTTTTTCCTTGGTTTTTTTGAAATTTCTCAAAAACGGCTGAATAAATCAATTTCAAAATTCGACCAGCTTTAGAACTTGATAAAACGCGTCGATTGCCACCTCAACCAACAAAATCGGTTAATTCGTTCGCGAGATATCGTGGAAGAAAGAAATGCTAAAAAATGGTTTTTTACAAAACAATGGCATACAAAAGTATTTGCGAGCTCGAAGAGCTCGAAAATATATTCACAATAATGTTTTCGAGCTCAGCGAGCTCGAAAACAGCGGGAAGTTTTGGGGCTGGCCCGCAGGGTCAACTGACAGACCGATTTTTTCGATTTGCCAACTAGCGCAATCAATCAGAATTATATCAATGCCGAAATGACTAAAAGAAAAGTAAATCAGACAAAAGTAACACAGAATTTAGTTTATACAGATCATAGTTACAGCAATTTATCTCCAAAAAATGAAAATGACTTTCAAGAAAATAGAAGTAATATTATTTGTGATGAATATTTTGATAGCGCGAGAACGAGTGCACAAGGCGATAATACACAAAAAATTAAGAAACATAAAGAAATAAATCTTGATGAAAGTATAATAGAAAGTAACAAACCACGAGCTATGATAACTCAAATATTAAACGCGAATTATTCTCAATATATAGATTGTACTATATATCCCCTCTATGATAAAAAAATGAATGAAACTTCAACAAATATGTATCAAATGTTACAAATCAACGATAAGCCTTTAGATAATCGTATTCATACATTAGACTTACAATGTTTTCCAGATTTATATCCTCTTGGTAAAAATGGTCAACATGAGAAAAGGGAAGTACGTCTTACAGATTATGAATACATAAAAGCGAGATTAAAATCTGCAGATTCCCGATTTCGTTTGAATCAACAGTATCTTTTTTTCTTATTGCATGATTCTAATATTCGTCAATTGGGTCAAGGTATTTATCACACATTAAATGTCACAAATACTCGTGAACGGTATACTGCAGAAACTTACTTAAAATATTTAATAAGCGGTGCTTTAGAAGCGAATTTAAATACTATCTTCTCTCGGCTTCGAAATTCAGCGCAATTTTGGAGTAAACCTAGAAACGATATACTTTGTATGACTAGACATTATGGCTCTGCATCCTGGTTTGTTACAATAAGCCCTGCCGAATGGTTATGGGGCGATTCAATAGAATATGTGAAGGAAATAAATGCTCCAAACTTCGATAAATTATCTCCTAGTGAGGTGATTGCTGCCGATCCGGTGTCTGTCTCGAGATTTATAGAGAATAAGTTTAAAGCTATTCTTGACTTTATTTTATCTGATAGCCAACTACTTGGAAAAATAGTCTATTACTATTGGCGCCGAGAATATTAAGGTCGAGGATTTCAACATTTTCACGTGTTATTTTGGGTGAAAGGTGCTTCAATAGTAGGCATTAATTCTAATGAAGAAATTGTTGAATTTATAATGAAATATGTAACCTGTAAGATACCTGACAAAAATATTTTACCAACACTTCATAGACGTGTTACTACTCATCAGCATCATCATCATAATGATTATTGCTTACGAACAAAGAAACAAAAATCAGGAAAGATTATTAAGGCCTGTAGATTCGGGTTCCCACGTCCTATCAACGATTTGTTTGTGCTTCGTGATCCAGCAACATCAATTGCTGGACGTAAAAATCTGAAGAGTAAAAGTCGACTCTACGATCTTCCTCGTACTGAAAAGGAAGCTTATATTAACGACTACAATCCAATTCTATTATCTTTATGGGAAGGAAATATGGACATTCAATTTATTGAAGAAAAATCGACATTATTGTGCCAATATGTTACAAAATATGTAACTAAAGAAGAAACTGCTAAAACTTCAGAAAGAGTAAGTGAAATTAAGGGGTTAGGGGTAGTCAGAATTTTCAAAAAATCGATTTTTTTTTTTTTGCATTTTCTTAAAGTATAATATTTTAAAAATATTGTGTGAAAATTTGAAGTGAATCCGACAAATTCTTTTCGAGTTATTTAACAATGACCAAAGGACGCTCGGGTGCTACGTGGCATTCGAGAGCAGGTAGCTAGAAACAGCTGCAAGCAACCGACCTTTCGGGTTTCATTGTCATGAATATCTCCCCATTTTAATGTATTTATAATTATATATATATATATATATATATATATATATCCTTCTACATATATTCACAATTTGTAGGTAGTACAAGAACTGAAAAATAATTTTTGGTTGCCAGTATACCTGTAGTCGTTGCACTGATCAGTCGATAGTTTTGTGATAAATTATTTCTCAAGTGAATTAAATTATTAACCATGGGACGTGATTCTAGAAAGGTTTCAAGAGAACTTCGGAGTTCTGAAAAAATTAATAAGTCGCGTTCAGTCAAAAGAAAGAATGTTTTTAATCCGAAAACAGCCGAACGTGATGAAAGTATTCAGAGTACATCTTCTAAAAAATTAAAACAAAACACTGAAGATGATGTACCTGAAGACAGCAGTACTGAATTTCGAATAATAAATTTTATTCAGGTATTCACTGCAATTTCTGCTCTTATAAAATGTAAAAAATGTGATGGAAATGTAGTGTTTCAAACAGCAAGTACACGTGGGCTGGGATTCAAAATTGTAGTTGCATGTAATAACTGTGGAAATGAATATATTCCTTCCTGTTCTTTCGTTGGGCATTCTTATGAAATAAACAGACGTTTCATTTTTGTAATGAGAATACTAGGAATAGGATACGAAGGATTGTGCAAGTTTTGCGGCCTGATGGACATGCCGTCTTTTTTAGATAAATCTACGCATACAATTTTACTGAAACAGATTTTGAATTGTAGTAAAGCCGTCGCAGAAACCTTCATGACGAAAGCTGTGAATGAAGAAAAGCAAGCAATGCCAACAACTGAAAATGAAGATATAAATCATCTAACTGTATCGGGAGATGGAACCTGGCAAAAACGGGGATATACATCGTCATTTGGAGTTTCTTCTATAATTGGCTATTTTACTGGAAAGATTCTTGACATAAACATTAAAAGTGCATATTGTAAGCTATGTGAGTATTGGAAAAAAAAAACAAATACTGTTGAGTTCGAGGAATGGTATCAATCGCATGAAGATGTGTGTTCTGCTAATCATCAAGGGTCTTCTGGGAAAATGGAGGTGGATGCGATGGTCGAAATGTTTTCGTATTCTGAAACTAAATATGGAGTTAAGTATGCCAACTATATTGGTGATGGTGACTCCAAGACCTATTCAGGAATTATAAAATCAGATCCTTACGAAAATACAACTGTAAATAAAAAGGAATGTATAGGGCATGTCCAAAAGCGGATGGGGAGTCGATTACGTACGCTGAAGAGTAAACAAAAAGGTCTTGGTGGTCGAGGTAAGCTCACAGGAAAATTAATAGACAAACTAACTGTGTACTATGGTTTAGCAATACGCCGGCATTGTGATTCTATTGAAAATATGAAATCTGCTATAATGGCAACCTTTTATCACTACGGCTCGAGTGATGAAAAACCGAATCATGATATGTGTCCAAAAGGCGAAGAATCTTGGTGCTCTTACCAGCGCGCTGAAGCAAGAGGAGAGCTTGATACCTTTTCTCACGATTATTCTCCTTTACCTTCTGATGTTTTAAAAGCTATCAAGCCTATATACGAAGATCTTAGTAATGAAAATTTACTTTCAAGATGTGTAGGTGGATTCAATCAGAATAATAATGAAAGCTTTAACCAACTAGTATGGAAAATATGCCCAAAAACGGTAAATACTAGTTTTACCATCGTACAAATAGCTGCATACGTTGCTATGTGTATATTTAATGAGGGTATAAATTCATTATTAGTCTTGATGAATACACTAGGACTTAATTGTGGGCCTAATTCTCATCGGTATGCAGAAAGAATGGATGCTGCACGTATCAAAGTAGCAGATAAGCGCGCTAATGATAACACCCGAGAAGGTCGATTGCAACGTAGGCACCAGCAAATCGATATTTTGGAAGCTGCTATGTCGGCTGAAGAGCTATTATATGGTCCAGGAATAGATGACTCAGTGTAAGTTATTAAATAATTCTTATAATTCGACATAAATCCATAGCAAAACTTTAAATGCGTTTTTCTCAAAACTATGTTTTCTGAACTGGTGATCACTGTAACTTAAAAACTGCTCGGTAGATTTCAATAAAATTTATTGTACTTTTGAAATACATTAAAAACTCGTGCCTGATCGAAGGATTTTTTTTTTTTTTCAAAATTTCGATTTTTTTTTAACAATAAACTGTCGGTTTTTTTCTCGAAAATTTGAAAAAAATTTCCTGAGGCCGCCATTTTGTTAATTTCGAAAAAAAAAAAAAAAGCTTCGATCAGGCACAAGATTATCTATTAATAAAACTAATTTTTCTTGTCCGATTGATTTTAGATGAATCTCCAAGGACTTATGATGATCACCGCAAAGGACTTCGGGAGGAACGGGCTCTACAAAAACAGCGATAACTTTTTGAATTATTAATTTTTTTTTTTGAAATTTTCGTGAAGTCAAATCGAAACGTGTTCTAATAAAGCTATGTTTTTATTTTTGTCAAATAAAGTAATTAACTACAAAAAAAAAATTATTGAAAATCATCATTTTTTCATACCCCTGAGTACCCCTAACCCCTTAACTCTACAAAAACGCTTCCTCAATTGTTGTGGAAAGTTGCATTTCGAAGTTTAAATCACAGAGAAATAGGGGCTCTCGAAGCTGCTGATACATTGTTAGGTATTTCGCTGTATGGAACAGATTCAAACACTGTAATACGATAGTTAGATGTCCGGATGGTTAGAAATAGAAAATTAAAAACTAAAAATGAAATCGAACAATTAAAAAAATCTAATCCTGAATCAACTGATATCTTCTGTCTATCATTCATTGATGATTATTACCCTAATCGTTCCAAAGAGTTAGAAATTTTAAGTCTATATGACTTCGCTAAATGGTATGAAATAACTAAAAAAGAACCTCAAAATAACTTATATGAATATTATGAAATTCGGCCCTCAGTATTTTTAAAACGAAGATCTCGAAGTTATTTAATAAATCATTTTAGATACAATATTGCAAATCAACCTGAAAATTATTTCTATTCTCTTTTACTGTTATTCCAACCTTGGAAAGATACGGAAGAATTGAAAAATGGATTTGAAACGTATACAAAGTCTTTTTCATTTCAACAGAATATGCTAGAAGAAGCTAAAGAATATCATGAATATAACGAAGAATTTCAAAAAGGTTTAGACTATATCAAAAATCAGATAGAAAAAAAATGTAATAGTCCAGATTGTAATGATGATGATAAAAATAATAATGACAATGGCTTAACCAGTAAATCAGTCGACTGTCCTATTGAAATAGATACAGTAGTTAAAGATTTGAAGGATGCTGCAGAAAAGTTGGTAAATAATTTCACCCTTTTAGAAATGATGAACCAAATGAATTCTGATCAAGTAAGAGTTTTAGATAAAATAAAAAATGGAGTACAGTCCAATGATGAAAACATAAGGTTATATGTAAGTGGGGAAGGTGGAACTGGAAAAAATTTTCTCATTCACCCGATTAAGCGTCTGATGAAAGAAGGAATGAATCAAGAAACTATTGTTACAGCTCCGACAGGTATTGCAGCTTTTAACATTAACGGTCTTACTGCATATAGAGTATTTCAGTTACCTGTTGAACACGGTTTCACACCACGTTATAAACAGTTACCTGATAATGTTTTGAAAATGTTACGAGATCAATTGACAGACGTTACCTTATTCATCATTGATGAGATATCAATGATATCTAATATTACTTTATTATATATACATTTGAGATTGGTAGAAATTTATAATGTTGATGATTGGTTTGGTGGAAAACACATAATTGTTTTCGGTGATTTACTCCAACTTCCTTCAGTTCATGAAGATCCAGCTTATAAAACGTTATCATTATCAGACGTAGAAAAGTACATCGGTTTATTGAGTTGTAGTAACTTATATATCAATTTATTTACCTGTGATGAATTGACAATAAACATGCGCCAAAAAACAGATAAAGCTTATGCTGAATTACTATCTCGACTACGGTTTGGTGCAATGACTGAGAATGACATTAAATTACGAGAAAAAAGAAAAATTAATATCGATTCTTCACTATCATATCATGAGAGATTAAATGAAATATGTAATTATATAAATAAATTACCATTAGATACGGTTTGCTTATTACCTACTTGTAAACAATGTGATCCCTCGCAGATTTGAATCAAGGTGGAATCACAGTGGATACACCGCGTAATCACAGTGGAAACACCGTGCATACACAGTGGTCAAGCCACCGTGGAATCACGGTAGATACACCGCGTAATCACAGTGGATAAACTGTGCATACCCGGTGGTGAAATGGAACAAGCCCACCGGGTAACCACGGTGGATCCACGGTGTTTACACTTCCACGGTGTTTCCACCGTGATTCAAATCTGCGAGGGATCTTATTAATTCAAAAATGTTACAAAAAATTTTATCTGATGAAATTATTCTTAACTCTCGTGATCATATCGACTGTCCAAAATTTTTAAAGAAAAAAGCTTCTGATACTTTAGATAACATAGAGGAAGACGCAAGCAGAACTGCTGGACTTGCAAAGGTTATTAAGATCAAAATAGGTGCAAAAGTAATGTTAAGACGTAATATCGCTGTCAGTCTCGGTCTCGTTAATGGTGCTATTGGCACTGTTAAATCAATCACAAGATCAGTTCAAAACAATACTATACAATCTGTTAATGTAGACTTCGGAAATGGCGTAGAAAATGCTATTGAAAGAATCAAAGTTAAGTTTCAAATTTTAGATAAGGCTTTTGTTATAAGAGAGCAGTTCCCATTATGTCTTAGTTATGCCGTCACCATCCATAAAAGTCAAGGTTTAAGCTTAAACAATGCTATTGTTGATGCAGGAAATACTGTCTTTAATGTAGGTCAATCTTACGTAGCTTTTTCACGTGTAACAAAAATCGAAGGATTGCATTTGATCAATTTCGATCCACATTCTATCAAATCAAATTCAGCAGCAATAGAAGAATATAATCGTTGAAGAAAAATTTATAGGCCTGATCTTCCAGTTATTAGAATCAAAGAAAAACGTTGGCCTAAAGTATGGGATTTAATTTGGGGAATTGAGGAATATAATCCTGTTCTCAATAAGCAAAAGAGTACTACAAAAACTTTACGTGCAGATTTATTATCAGTTCATGGTATTGAAAACTCTGATGGTATTTCTAGTTCTAAAAATTCTGTTATTCAATGTATATTTAACAGTAAAATATTAAGATCTTTACTGCAAAGTAAATGTAAAAGTGTAGATCAAAATACGATCTCGCGAAATTTATTAAATACATATATAACTAACGAAACCATATTGAAATCGAGTTTTATTAAAGATTCAATATTGAAAAAACAAAGTTCCAATCAAGAAATAGATCCATCAGTCTTGCTAAGAACAATTTGTAGTGAAAACAATGATGTTAGTAGCTTAGTACAATATAAGTTAATACGTACTGATCGGTGTACAGTTTTTAACTATACAAATTCGTACGAAATTTTAGATTATATTTTATCTCTTGAGATATTGGATGAAAGTAAAGTTTATAATTTGCCAGAGTTAATTGATAAATCATACAGACATTGGTTTGATAACTTGAAATTCTGTAATAATTGTAGAGCAGAAAAGCAAAGTAAGAGTAAAATTTCATTTAGTTCTTTCCAAGACATAGTAATTGTAAAATTAAATGTATCACTTTTAAAGAACTCTAAAATCATTCCAAAAAAAAGTTTTGTAAAATCTGTTCCATTATCTAAAGTAGTTCTCTGTAATCAATCATACCACGTAGTAAGTGCCATATTTTATTCTAGTGAAAATAAGAAATTAAATAATTTCAATGCAATTATAAAAAATAACTCAACTAGGGTAGAAATTGATAATTTGAATGTTAAAACAATACGATGGCCTAAAAATGCCAAAAAGGCTGATATACTGTTCTTAGAAATAAAACGTAACTAATTTTCACTTAACAATCCATCGCTGACACAAATATAATAGTAAATGTTGGGAAATTCAAAAGTGCACACCTCAATTGCTCCATTTATTTTTAATCATTATTTTCATTATATAATTTTTATATATAATTTTATATATATATAATTTATTATATTTTTTTTTTATTGTGAACTTTTATTCAACATATAAATTATCAATTTAATTTTTAGAGTGTGCTTTACGATCAAAAAATTGGTAAAAGTTTCGTAGACTTTTAATTACATGACCATGTGCTGTTTAGTATGAATTGGTTTGGTTTCAGTAACCTAGATATCGGGAGTTGCTTAACAGTTAGTCTTGCCTGATTCATTTTGCTATCTAATATTGGCTGTAGATTTTGATTTTGAGCGAAAATTTAATTCCGAAGAACAAACGTTAACTTACGAATCGTCAACTAACCAGCGTTTACAAATTGTGCACCACCTTTTTGCAATCAACTTGACTTCAAATTAGGGCTGTAGATTTCCGTTAACTTGGAGTCGGATTAGCTATTAGGAAAAATTTTGTAATGAGGCTGCATATATGTAATATTACTATATGGCCAGTTGATATAGGAAAGAATGTACCAAAACCACGGCACTGACTATATTTATTCTCTCTTTTCCGAGATATTTTGTCCGTACTGCACATGCTTGGCAATTCTCTAAACAACAGTAGTGAGAACATGGACTTGAGAGTAATTTCTTAGCTATCGATGTGTTTATGTCATTTATTCAATGTTATATATTTTTAAAGATATTAAAAACGAATATATACACTAATGGAAAAAATTAAAGGATCAAAAAAAAATTCTAAATTTTTAGGCGATTTTCAACAGGCCCTCACCTTTGAGAGAAATGGTCGTACAAGAAAAAAAAAAGGAAATTGTAGCTCCAAGTGTCTTCTCTTTGGATTAGAACTTTAAAATTTTTTAGCATCAGCAGTTTTTAAGTAATCTGAGAAAAACCAGCGACAGAAAAATTTTCAAATTAAAAATTTTTTTTTTTTTGGTCTCCGGGCGTGGAAAAAATTATCTTTGCTTAACCACTATGAGGATCGGATACCTTCATTATTCAGCTTTAATTTCTTTTTTTATGGACCTTGATATGTCCACTTCTCGCCGAGATATCGGTCTTCAAATGGAAAAGGATCCTTTTGTCTTTGATTATCGATATCTCAGAAACCAATGATCGCACAGAAAGTTAATAGTGGGTTTTAAAAACTTGAATAAATTCCATTCAACGATTAGCCATTGCTTTTTCGAAAAAAAAAATTTTTCCTATCGTCACATGAATTTCAAAATGGCACAAAAAAAGGGCTTTTTGTGATTTTTTGGAAAATTAAGCGCTGAAACGAAAATATTGTGGAAATCGATAATGCTGATTGTGCATTTTACAGTTCAATATGTCCACAAAAACCCTGCAGAGAGCCAGATTAATCCAACCAGCCGTTTTTTTGTTTCACGTGATCAAATTTTTGAAAAAATTAAAGGATCACGTTTTTTGCTCTGAAAAGCTCATAATCTTTAACAAGATGAAAACAAACATTTTTTCTGAGCTTTGAACACAATTATATTGCAGACAATGCTTAAATTTCCAAAATAGAAAAACTTTTTTTTCGAAAGAAAATTTTCAAAAAAAAAAATTTCTTTTGAATTTAATGACTGAGAGATCAGTAAAATCACGGAATGCAGCGACGTAAACGTGTTAAAAATTATTGGGAGTTAGTTTTGTAAATTTCCTAAAGTTATTCCAAAAAAAAATTTTTTTGAAAAAATTTTTTTTTTGAAAATTTTGTTTCGAAAAAAAAGTTTTTCTATTTTGGAAATTTAAGCACTGTCTGCAATATAATTGTGTTCAAAGCTCAGAAAAAATGTTTGTTTTCATCTTGTTAAAGATTATGAGCTTTTCAGAGCAAAAAACGTGATCCTTTAATTTTTTCAAAAATTTGATCGCGTGAAACAAAAAAACGGCTGGTTGGATTAATCTGGCTCTCTGCAGGGTTTTTGTGGACATATTGAACTGTAAAATGCAGAGTCAACATTATCGAATTCCACAATATTTTCGTTTCAGCGCTTAATTTTCCAAAAACCCACAAAAAGCCCTTTTTTTGTGCCATTTTGAAATTCATGTGACGATAGGAAAAAATTTTTTTTTCGAAAAAGCAATGGCTAATCGTTGAATGGAATTTATTCAAGTTTTTAAAACCCACTATTAACTTTCTGTGCGATCATTGGTTACTGAGATGTCGATAATCAAAGACAAAAGGATCCTTTTCCATATGAAGACCGATATCTCGGCGAGAAGTGGACATATCAAGGTCCATAAAAAAAGAAATTAAAGCTGAATAATAAAGGTATCCGATCCTCATAGTGGTTAAACAAAGATAATTTTTTCCACGCCCGGAGACCAAAAAAAAAATAATTTTTAATTTGAAAATTTTTCTGTCGCTGGTTTTTCTAAGATTACTTAAAAACTGCTGATGCTAAAAAATTTTGAAGTTCTAATCCAAAAAGTAGGCACTTGGAGCTACAATTTCCTTTTTTTTTCTTGTACGACCATTTCTCTCAAAGGTGAGGGCCTGTTGAAAATCGCCTAAAAATTTAGAATTTTTTTTTGATCCTTTAATTTTTTCCATTAGTGTATGTCATATAATTACTAATTTCAATAACGAAACATTTTTTTAATTAATTAAATGCATTGAATCGCTTACATTGTGTTTGAAATACTCTACTATACAGCGTGCGCATAAAGATGCCCAGAATGGAGTTATTTGCTTGGAAAAAAGAGCTCGAGACGCCATCTGTCTCAATGTGTTGGAACGGTTTCTACTTAATCCCTAATAGCACAGTTTGCTTTAGCAGAAGTTTACTTTACAAATGTTTCCTTGAATTTTTCGTCAAATTTCCTTCAACTTCGGACTTTTCCATTTTTTACGACAATCTGTATGTGACTTGCTATTGACTTTGACGTAAATTTACTGCCCGAATTAGAATGCAAATTCACTTCCAAAGTTGATTAGAAAAAACTTGAAAAATTGTTAAGTATTTTTTTACCGTCTAATTGTAGACAATTGTATGTATAAATTTTTTCAAAATTTTTTTTTTTTCAATTTTTTTCGATAATCGATCTTTTTGATCGAAGAAATGAAGATTATCGGTAAAAAAAAACATTTTCCAATCGAAAAAATGAACAGAAACCGAGATACTACCAATTATGGTGATTTTTGACAAAATCGATAAATTTAAAGCTTCGGGGCACTAAGAAAGAAAAATCGCAGCGATTTGAAATTTTCAGGGTTTTTTCAGGACACTTTGAGGTTGAAAAAAAGACGAAGATATCCTTTGTTCATCCGTTATATCCAAAGTTATAGCAAGATTTCCGAATATCCTTAAATTTGTGAATTTTGACCTGTTTTTCACTAAACAATATCGCATTAAAAAAAATTTTTCTATCAAATGCCACTAATTTTCCCTTATAGAGAATGTTTTTTAATTTTTAAAACCCTGCTTTCATTCTCTGTACGACCAATACATTCGGAGTTATTGATTATCAAAGCCAAAATGGACTTTTTTGCTTTGATCAATGATAACTCGGCGCTAAATCGTCGTAGAGACTTTTTTAGGCCACCAAATTAAAGGGCATAAAATTTCCTAGAAAAGTTAGACAGTCGGATTATTCAAAAAAATTTATTGTCGCCCATAGAGGTATTGAAAGACCAGCAAAAATTTTGAAAATTTTTTTTTCGTTGGTTTTCTTATGATTACTCCGGAACCGTACATGGTAAAAAATTTTGAGGTCCAGATCTAAAAACTAAAAATTTGAGGCTACAATTTGCTGTTTTTAGTTTTCTCATACGACCATTTTTCACCGAGTTACAGCATGTTGAAAATCACCTATGAATTCGGAAGCAATTCAGCTATCGGAGGGTCTCCCTATACCTTTCCGGCAACACTTTCTGTTAACTTACTTTCCAAAAGCGGGCAAACGTTCCCTGATAGCCACACTCTAAATATAATTGCTTAGCATATTATGCAGTGAAACATTTACGGCTAACTTAACGACAAGTTTCTGGCAAGCCTCGGCTGCAAAATTATTGCGAGCAAGTTGATGCAAATTTACTGCCGTCATCTGAATGTAATTTAACAGAAAAACTTGCCATCAATTTGAAGTGAAACTTTCAATCAACTTAACGTCATTGTCTGACAGTAACACTTGTAGTCAAATTGAATTCAAGTTCCAGACAATTTACTGTCAACTTAAAGGTAACTGTTTGCTCTCCAACACTTTCTTTTAAGTTGGCTTTAAAATGCGGCATAAGCTTGAAGTTAATTCGTAGATAAGGTGGCTATCAGGGTTAATGACAACTATTCTTAATAGCCACTTTAGCTTGAAATGACCGAAATTTGATGCCCGAAATCGCTGACAATTTGACAATAAAAGTCAGAAAAAAAATTTGCGGTTAATTTTTCATCAATTTAGAAGTAATCTTTGTTACTAGAAAAAAAATCGGTCTATAAGTTGACCCTGCGGGCCAGCCCCAAAACTTCCCGCTGTTTTCAAGCTTGTTGAGCTCGAAAACATTATTGTGAATACATTTTCGAGCTCTTCGAGCTCGCAAGTACTTTTGTATGCCATTGTTTTGTAAAAAACCATTTTTCAGCATTTCTTTCTCCCACGATATCTCGCGAACGAATTAACCGATTTTGATAGTTGAGGCGGCAATCGACGTGTTTTATCAAGTTCTAAAGCTGATAAAATTTTGAAATCGATTTATAGAGTGGTTTTTGAGAAATGTCGAAAAAACCAAAAAAAATTGTTTTTGTTGAATTCTTTCGTCAACGGTTTCTCTTGAACGAATAAACCGATTTCGATGGTTGAAGTGGCATTCGACGCGGCTTATAGAGTTTTAAAGCTGATTAGATTTTGGAATCAATCCATCGAGCAAATTAAAAGTTATCCGAATAAAACATTTTCGAAAAAATTTCGTTTTGAAATATCTCTGAACGCACCCTACCGATTAAGTTCAAATTTTTATGGCTTCAAGACATTAACAAGCCGCGTCGAATGACACCTCAAAGATCAAAATCGGTTTATCCATAATATAATGTGGATAGTTGTCATTGACTATCAGATTTAAGTATCGTTGAACAAATAATAAACTGTGTCTTAGGAACAGTTTTATTGTTATTGGTTTATTTGTATTTTAAAAATATTTCAGACCGATTAATTGTTCTACAATAAGAAATGAAATCCCACTAAAAACAGATTCTCTGTAAAAAGTTGCGCCAAGTACACGTTCAACATTAATCTTAGACTACATTAAGGGAGGGGTCTGGGTTTCAGCGTAAAAAAAAACACTTATTTTGTGATTTTTTATCTCAAATATCGATTGAGCAATTTTATTCAAACCTTCTATACATTATTGAGCATAGTTTTGACTATGTTCTGTAAATTTTTCATGCAAAAATATTAAACCATTAGCCCGTGACAGAGCTTCCCCCAGGACGTCTTGAAAAAAAAACAATTTGCGGTGTTCACTGTAACTCGGCCGGAAATTATCTGAAAATGAAAAACCATAAAAATTTAGTTAAATTATAAACAAATCTTCCCCCCAACGTTCTCCGATTATTTTTTTTTTTAATTTAAAAATTTTTGGCGGCCATCTAAAGTGTGAACCGTTATTTTCGACTAAAATTTCCGCCATTTTGTGGGTGGGAAACACCCTTAATGTTAAAAAAAAAAATTTTTACTAAACGTAGGGGGGAAGTATTTTATATGAAGAAAATGTGTACAAAGTTTGAAATGAATCGGTCGAGTAGTTTTCAAATGGCAGTGAACACGGACTTCGAAAAAGTAGTTTTGAGAAAAACGCGTTTAAAGTTTATGAAGCAAAAAAGTGAAGAAAAAAATTTGTTTTTTTAAACTTACACAGAATCATCAATTCCAGCTCCATACAGCACACATCCTTCAGCATTGTCGATGTCTTCAGCCTGTTTTTTTTCAAGTCTTCGTTTTATTCTGGCTTCTTTGCTCTGCTGCACAGCTTGGAACTCGGCCCTATCAATGCGATTGCTGTCCGTAGATGATGCATACTCGTGAGCGCTTGGGCCGACACTGACGTCCATGTCAGACAGAAAAGTTAGAAGAGCACCAGCACCTTCATTGAATGTGCATGCAGCTACATAAGATGCAAATTCAACAATTTGTCTGCTGCCAGATAATTATTTCGGTGCAATTCTCCAAATCAGCTGGTTCAAACTTTCGTTGGCATTTTGAATAAAACCTCCAAGATACCTTTCTAGAAGTTCATCTTTACTCAAATCTTCATAAATCGGTTTGATCGCTTCTATGACATCTTGTGGAAGTGGAGTGTAGTCATGATTGGAATTTTCCACTCCTGTTGTGGCCAAAGCTTTTTGATACGAACACCACGAGTTCTCACCGCTCATGCACTTATGGTATTGAGGGTAATCGTCTGTTGACTGCTGGTGGTAGAACGTTGCCCAGACTGCATTTTTCATTCCTTCTAAAGAATCACAATTATGTCTGATTGCTGCTCCGTAGTATCGACTCAAATTATCAATGACTTCTCCAGTGAGCTTTCCTTTGCCACCGAGTAATTTACTTTGTCTTGTTTTACCAGCATTTTTTCCGGTTTTTACAACTTTATATTCAACAGTTTTATTTACTAGATCACGTAGACGTTTACCCATTCTTTTTTGCACGTGACCTACACATTCTTTTTTATTTATAATAAAATTTTCACCATAAGGTTTAGCTTTTACTAAATTGCCGTAAGTTTTACTATCTACGTCTCCAATATAGTTGCTGATTTTCGCTCCGTATTTTTCTTCTGATCGGCGAAACAGTTCGATGACAGCATTTACTTCCATATTACCTGATGGTCCGGTGTGATTTGCTTGGCATTCATCTTTTCCAACATGTTCTTCGTACCAATCTTGAAATTCATCAGTATTTAATTGATTTCTTCATAATTTGCAAGCCTGGCAGTGCGAACTACTTACGAAAATATCGATAACTTTTCCAGACCAATATCCAATCAAGGAAGTGACGCTTAAGGAAGAGCTAAAACCTTGCGTCTGCCACGTGCCGTCACCAGAAACGGTCAAAGTGTCTGACTCCGAATTTGCACGTGTTAGCTGTTTTTCTTCGTCTGCGGCGGAGACAAGAAATTTCTCAGCAGTCGTTTCGATGCTGCAGCAAATAGATTTCATGAGATCCAAATAAGATTGTTTTAATAGAAAACTACTTGCTATGTCCATGAGCCCGCAAAATTTATTGCAGCCTGCTAAACCCAAACCTAATGTACGCATTACAAAGGCAAAACGAGTGTTGATTTCATAGCGATGACCAGTTTTCTCACTCGACGGTATAAAGCGTGGATCACAATTTGTACATTTGACTTGGATTTGGAAGCCAATTCCTTCTTTTTCACAGCTCTTGAACTCGATTGGACCATCACACTGAGCACATTTTACTAAACTTGCGATGGTTGAAAACACAAGCAAAAAATCTATGATTCTAAAATGTTTTTCAACATCTTCCGGTACACTAGCACTCGTATTTAGTTGTATTTTCTTCGCCGAAGCACTTTTGATGGTAGCCTCATCTTTTATTTTTTTATTCGGGTTTGATCTTTTTTTTGATCGACACAGATAGGTCCTTCCACTTTGACGGACTTCTCGTGAAATTTTACTTACTCTCGGCATTATTGCTCAGGAAATTATTTGAAAAAATAAAACTACAAGTGCACGGTCGAACGTATAGTCACTAACTGAAGCTCGTTTCTTTTTTTAAAATAATGTAGTGTATAGTAAACATACAAATATAAAATATATCTACATGGTTTTAGTGACCTGGCTTTACTAAATGAAATATTTTTAAAACTGGATATGGGATCAGGACAATAGCAATGAATAACCTGTATACTTGCTCGACAGCTGCACTGCAATCCCAACCGCCCGTAGCTATTAGAGTTAGAGCGTTAAAGGCCCCGAGACTAATTAAACAATAACTTCAAGAATATTGCTTAAATCGGATTAAAATTTTGAGGACATATTCTTGAAATGTTCAACAATAAGATCAAACAAAAAAAAAAAAATCGATTTTTCGAAAGTGAAAACCCTTACCCCGCCCTTAAAAATAATATTCTTACAAAAAAAACTAAAATCATAAGAACACCACCTTAAATTTTTTTTAATTTATTAAAAAAAAAAGGTTGTCACCATAAAAATTAAAAAAAAAAAAAAATACTTGAACGTACTTGATGTGCGCGGTTAAAGGCAGTTTAATATATTATTCAACTGTGAAACATTCAAAAGATATAACACGACCGAATAATTAATTTTTTGCATAACGCACACCAAGTACGTTCAAGTATTTTTTTTTTTTTTAATTTTTATAGTGACAATTTTTTTTTTTTTAATAAATTGACAAAAATTTAAGGTACTTGGTGTTCTTATGATTTTAGTTTTTTTTGTAAGAACATGATTTTTAATGTAGTCTAAGATTAATGTTGAACGTGTACTTGGTGCAACTTTTTGCAGAGAATCTGTTTTTGGTGGGATTCTTAATAACCTGATGGTAATAGTTACTATCAGCCTAACTAATAATGACCATCTAAGCTAATAAAAAATTTTAATATCAACTTTATAGTCTTACGCTTGTCCTTGTGTAATTTCTTTAACTGGGGAAGTGATTAATTTCACACATACACACACACACATATGCGCGCACACATACACACACACATGCGGGCACACATGTACACACACACCCGCGCACACACATATCCAAGCACACACATACACACATAGACCCACGCACGTACACATGCACACACACACTCAAGCACACATGCGCATACTCAACCGCACACATGTACACACACACCCTTGCGCACACATGTACACACACACACATGCGCACACTCGTCTGCACACATACACACACATACACACACACGCGATCGCACTCATGCACACACACATTCTTAGTTAAGAATTTTTACAACTTTGAATGGTAATGGTTACCATCTTCGATTGTAACAATTATAATTTTTAATAATTACAATAAGCATCTTTGATAGTAACCGTTACCATCATCAATTGTAACTGTTATCGTTTTCAATAATAAAACTAATCATTATAACCACTGAAAAATGCTATCACCATTTTAGATAGTTAAAGTTATAAATTTTGTATTGTAGATAGAATAATTAATTTTTCTCCGTGGAGATTATTATACTTATATCGATATCTATATATATCGATAAATATAAATGAGAATATATGGCAAAAATACATTTTATCATATATTTTCACATATATTTCATTATATAGTTTACCATATACATTTTCTTATAGAAAACAATATAATTTTACATATATTTACTACATATATTAGTCCATATATATGAGAAAATATAATTTAATATATACTCTATGATTATATTGTTATATGTAAAAAAAAATATAATTTCTATTATATGTTAACTCGTATAAAATATCATATATATAATTTGGCCGCCATATACGTTCCCATATTTTTCATATATTCTTCTATATATTCGAGCAGTATATAGTTTTTTCGTACGGGTAATCATATATGAGCAGATATACAGATGTATTAAGGTTGATATCCGAGTAGATATACGCATATCCAAGCATATATAAGTATATCTGCTCAGATCCAACTATATATAAGCAGATATAAAGATTTATATCCAAGCATATACAAGTACATATAGTTTTATCTGCTCAGATTCAACTGTATGTATGTGATTATATAGATGTAAAAATAATTCATATCCAAGCAGGCATACGTATATCCAAGAATTTATGACAAAGTGTTTAGCTTGCCAAGTTTGGTTGCACCTAAGTATTATAGACGAATATTAGGGCGTCACTGGAAAATGTACTCGGCCTTCCAAAACCGGATTTTAATGTAATTTTGTTAGATGCTCAGGGTCGTTGTAAAATTATAGTTTTGTGAAAGAGGAGAGGAATATTAAATAGGCTGAAATAAATTTATTTAAAACTTTAATTCCAATTTCTTATTAATTATACGCCTTGCTTTTATATTTATTTTCCCTTAATGACAATTAATAATCTTATGACAAACTATGCTTGTGACAAACTAAACTTATGACAAAACTAAATATTGTCCCCTGGACGTTTTTCACACTCCCACACACACACACGTATTTTAAGCGTCTTCCGGACGTAACACATTCACACACACACTCTCGTTAAAAAACCGTCCACCGGACGTTAAACCTTTAACCTTAATAAACCTTGATAAAAAACCGTCCACCGGACGCTAAACCTTATTTTTCTTAAATTTTATTTTTAAAAAACCGTCCACAGGACGTTAACCCGCATTTCTTATTTCTAGAGTCCACCGGACATATCTTAAACCTAACTTATATTTTTGTCCACCGGACCTAAATCACAGACACAATTCCTTTTAATTAACATTACTTGACTCTACTTAAAACTCTGTTTCCCTTTTGTACCTTTAATATCATCACAATCTTTTTCACCCAAAATTTTATGACTCTAATTCAACTAAATTACCAATATAAAATTTCCACATTAACTCATTCCGATTACAATTTATCACTCCCTTAATTTCCAATCAACCCACTGATTTTACACATATTAATTAATTAATTTGTTGTTTAAATTAAGTATTAATTAATTAATTTTTCTTATAATTTTCACACTAGTTAATTTGCCACTATTTTTATACATTAATTTACTTCACAATAAAATAATCCGTTTCTTCCCATCTTACTCAATAACAATATATCACAATTCTAGCGTCCTTTTTATGACTTCATTTTATTTAGATATTTTAATTAATTAACTTAAAATTACTTAATGACTAGAATTTAATTACAGTTTGACTAGAAATTTGGCCGGTGAGTTGGCGTCACGCGGATCCTGACTTTCACTGACGTTATTCGAGTAAATTGATTGAATTTCTAACTTAGGAATTAATGCGGCTGACGGAATAAATTCCAGCCTGAATTAATCTTAAGATACAGTAATAATAGTATATTGTACAACTAGTGCGGTAAGTTGTCGATTGCCCACGAGAACGAAGTTGAGCGCACGAACGAAATGAGTGCGCTCATTCGCTCGAGTGGGTAATCGACAACACCGCACGAATTGAACACAGTTTTTTTTATCATTAATGCAATACAAGTACTATCTTAGTGCTCGCTGTTTTTTATTCTCCAAGTAGCTTTTTGCTAATTCAACTGTTGCCGCGACATATTTGTGGGTTAAACGATAATCTGCATGCGACAAGAAGTAAATTTGTGTGCGACAAGTTTACTTGTCGCACTCAAATTTACTTGTCGCACGCAGATTATCGTTTAACAAACAAAAATGTCGTGGAAACAGTTGAATGGGCAAACAGCTATTTGGCGAACAAAAGAGCGTGCGCTAAGATAGCACTTATATTGCATTAATGATAAAAATTAATTTATAACGGCTGAAAAGCCTGGAATAAATTAATAATTTTATTTACCGGATTATTTTCGCGACAACTTTATTTTATTCCGGCTGTAGAGTCTTGAATAAATACTACAGAGTTCGAACACATAACGGCGGCAAAGCGAGACGCGATGGAACTTTTGAGAACACGAGATTGAACGGCTGGAGAGCCTGAACTATCCGTTTCTTTACGCGAGATCAACGGAAAGATATTAAGTAATCTATTATAATTAATTAGCCAGATTAATGATTTAATGAAGGACCTCAATTAATTATAATTTACCTCCGAATATAATTTCAGCAACACTTAATGGATTCAGCGGTTGTTCTGCCGTCGGGTGCGGTTTAGTAGCTGATGTTGATATCTCCAAATTTTTCAGGTTTTTCCGTTGTCTTAATAACTTCTCGCTCCTTAATTTATTGCCTCTTTACGCCAGTGGATATAATTATTAAATTACGATTGATTGAAATCTGTCAATGATCAGTACGTATAAGTGTATTTATATAGTTAATTAATAGGATGGCCTCTAAGAGTCAGGTAACAATTGATAATTAATAAAAATTAATCGCCTCGTTCCACGTGAAGCGGACGCAGACTTTTATATTTACCTTTTGTTTACTAGGTCCGATCCTTTTTGGTGTCCAACAAACTCTGTCTCGATTTTTGACACTGCACTCACTTATAACTCTTCGATTCGGGTCTCTTCCATTCACCCCCGGAAAACTCATCCCTACTAAATTAATTAGTCAAAGAGAGGGACGGATGTTCGGGTCTCACTGATTAGCGACACCCGGTGACATGTCGAATCACTTAATTTAATAGACGGGTTATAATTAGGACCCGTTATCGACCGTGGACAAATACAATTTTAGATATTGATAAATAGTCATGGGAATCTATTTTACCCTGTTACAAATTTATGACTATATCCAAAATGTGTGTCTATATGTAGTCATATTTGGTCAGATCCAATAATATTCGAATACAGGTAAGGCTCCTGAATCGTCGAACTATCGGGGTTCTATTGCGAATAAGACATTAAATACAGAGTTTTTTGTCTAATTATACACGAATATCTGAGTGATATACGAAAATTAAAAAATTTTATCCAAGCAGATATAAATATTTCTGAAAATAAATTATTGCGCAATGGTAGTAGTATATTTGTTTACATTTAACTATATAGATTAAGGTGAATAATAGTATATTACACTACAAGGGAAGAAAGTTGAAATTCCTGCCCTGTAGGGTAGTAGCTCGGGTAGTGATTGTCACGTGCTCCAATATGGCGTTGCCGCCTATATAAGCACGTGCAACCAGTACCCAATGCTCTTTTTGCTTCGCTCTTTTGCTATTCAAGCCTTTTTGCTGTTGCTTAAAGTACTACCTGCAGTATAAATCAGAGTAGCTATTTGTCGTACGTGATTTTACTGCCGCCGTATCAGAGTCAGAGTTAATTGACGTTATAGTTGGTTGCAGTTAGTTAACCAGGTCAATTAAGGGGTTAGGGGTACTCAGGGGTATGAAAAAATGATGATTTTCAATAATTTTTTTTTTGTAGTTAATTACTTTATTTGACAAAAATAAAAACATAGCTTTATTAGAACACGTTTCGATTTGACTTCACGAAAATTTCAAAAAAAAAAATTAATAATTCAAAAAGTTATCGCTGTTTTTGTAGAGCCCGTTCCTCCCGAAGTCCTTTGCGGTGATCATCATAAGTCCTTGGAGATTCATCTAAAATCAATCGGACAAGAAAAATTAGTTTTATTAATAGATAATCTTGTGCCTGATCGAAGCTTTTTTTTTTTTTTTCGAAATTAACAAAATGGCGGCCTCAGGAAATTTTTTTCAAATTTTCGAGAAAAAAACCGACAGTTTATTGTTAAAAAAAAATCGAAATTTTTGAAAAAAAAAAAAATCCTTCGATCAGGCACGAGTTTTTAATGTATTTCAAAAGTACAATAAATTTTATTGAAATCTACCGAGCAGTTTTTAAGTTACAGTGATCACCAGTTCAGAAAACATAGTTTTGAGAAAAACGCATTTAAAGTTTTGCTATGGATTTATGTCGAATTATAAGAATTATTTAATAACTTACACTGAGTCATCTATTCCTGGACCATATAATAGCTCTTCAGCCGACATAGCAGCTTCCAAAATATCGATTTGCTGGTGCCTACGTTGCAATCGACCTTCTCGGGTGTTATCATTAGCGCGCTTATCTGCTACTTTGATACGTGCAGCATCCATTCTTTCTGCATACCGATGAGAATTAGGCCCACAATTAAGTCCTAGTGTATTCATCAAGACTAATAATGAATTTATACCCTCATTAAATATACACATAGCAACGTATGCAGCTATTTGTACGATAGTAAAACTAGTATTTACCGTTTTTGGACATATTTTCCATACTAGTTGGTTAAAGCTTTCATTATTATTCTGATTGAATCCACCTACACATCTTGAAAGTAAATTTTCATTACTAAGATCTTCGTATATAGGCTTGATAGCTTTTAAAACATCAGAAGGTAAAGGAGAATAATCGTGAGAAAAGGTATCAAGCTCTCCTCTTGCTTCAGCGCGCTGGTAAGAGCACCAAGATTCTTCGCCTTTTGGACACATATCATGATTCGGTTTTTCATCACTCGAGCCGTAGTGATAAAAGGTTGCCATTATAGCAGATTTCATATTTTCAATAGAATCACAATGCCGGCGTATTGCTAAACCATAGTACACAGTTAGTTTGTCTATTAATTTTCCTGTGAGCTTACCTCGACCACCAAGACCTTTTTGTTTACTCTTCAGCGTACGTAATCGACTCCCCATCCGCTTTTGGACATGCCCTATACATTCCTTTTTATTTACAGTTGTATTTTCGTAAGGATCTGATTTTATAATTCCTGAATAGGTCTTGGAGTCACCATCACCAATATAGTTGGCATACTTAACTCCATATTTAGTTTCAGAATACGAAAACATTTCGACCATCGCATCCACCTCCATTTTCCCAGAAGACCCTTGATGATTAGCAGAACACACATCTTCATGCGATTGATACCATTCCTCGAACTCAACAGTATTTGTTTTTTTTTTCCAATACTCACATAGCTTACAATATGCACTTTTAATGTTTATGTCAAGAATCTTTCCAGTAAAATAGCCAATTATAGAAGAAACTCCAAATGACGATGTATATCCCCGTTTTTGCCAGGTTCCATCTCCCGATACAGTTAGATGATTTATATCTTCATTTTCAGTTGTTGGCATTGCTTGCTTTTCTTCATTCACAGCTTTCGTCATGAAGGTTTCTGCGACGGCTTTACTACAATTCAAAATCTGTTTCAGTAAAATTGTATGCGTAGATTTATCTAAAAAAGACGGCATGTCCATCAGGCCGCAAAACTTGCACAATCCTTCGTATCCTATTCCTAGTATTCTCATTACAAAAATGAAACGTCTGTTTATTTCATAAGAATGCCCAACGAAAGAACAGGAAGGAATATATTCATTTCCACAGTTATTACATGCAACTACAATTTTGAATCCCAGCCCACGTGTACTTGCTGTTTGAAACACTACATTTCCATCACATTTTTTACATTTTATAAGAGCAGAAATTGCAGTGAATACCTGAATAAAATTTATTATTCGAAATTCAGTACTGCTGTCTTCAGGTACATCATCTTCAGTGTTTTGTTTTAATTTTTTAGAAGATGTACTCTGAATACTTTCATCACGTTCGGCTGTTTTCGGATTAAAAACATTCTTTCTTTTGACTGAACGCGACTTATTAATTTTTTCAGAACTCCGAAGTTCTCTTGAAACCTTTCTAGAATCACGTCCCATGGTTAATAATTTAATTCACTTGAGAAATAATTTATCACAAAACTATCGACTGATCAGTGCAACGACTACAGGTATACTGGCAACCAAAAATTATTTTTCAGTTCTTGTACTACCTACAAATTGTGAATATATATATATATATATATATATATATATATATATATATATATATAATTATAAATACATTAAAATGGGGAGATATTCATGACAATGAAACCCGAAAGGTCGGTTGCTTGCAGCTGTTTCTAGCTACCTGCACTCGAATGCCACGTAGCACCCGAGCGTCCTTTGGTCATTGTTAAATAACTCGAAAAGAATTTGTCGGATTCACTTCAAATTTTCACACAATATTTTTAAAATATTATACTTTAAGAAAATGCAAAAAAAAAAAAATCGATTTTTTGAAAATTCTGACTACCCCTAACCCCTTAACCAGTAAATTTTTTTCCGTCTCTTTTTTTTTTTGTTGCGTTTTTGATGCCTGCCCTGCGACATTTGAAAGCACGAGCGAAGCGAATGCGTCTGGTCGGCGAGGGCAGGCATAAAAAAAAAACAAAAAAAAGACATATATATACTTATAAAAAATAAGAAATAATTATTTTTTTTCGAAAGAAATAAATTTATGCCTATGAACAAGATTTTTTTCCAGCCAATAAATAATATATAAATAAATACATGAACTTTCAATAACTAACTTCGCCTTTGCATCAAAATCTTTTATCACCTCATCCTCGTCCATAGATTCATCCGATTAAACTTTTTCAGTCATCTTATTATTGTAATTACACTGTTTAATTAAAATGTTACATACAACGAGACACAAAAATACTGACGCATATATTAAGCAACGATCTACGACGTTATCGTGAAAAATTTTATTTGTAAAGTGGTAGACGATCACTAGATGGCAGCAACCGGCTGTTTCGGTAGGCACGAAAAAATGTTTTGCTCCCGGCGATATAAGTGAGGCGCGTGTAACTCCACCAGGAGAGGGAAATAAGACTTTAGGCCTCAAAGTTAGGGAGGGAAGTGCGTACTTTCGACTAAGGTATAAAGAAAAATATATTTATTCCCATGTAATAGATAGAAGTTTACGAAAATATTCATAATTTTTTTGGTTATATGTAATTGAATATAAACGTAAATAATTGAATATAAAAGTATCAATGCTTCTGAAGTATTCATCTATTTTATTTACTTAAATATTAATTGACTTTTGATATATGTTGTGCATAGGTTCATCAAAAGCATTAAGAGGTAATAGCAATAAGATCGAGATGTGAGTAGATATTGTTTTTAGAATGGTCTAAAAGTATAATATACTTATTAGGGTGCTTCGTTTCCGGCGAAAGTATTTTTTTCGATGCTCATCAAGCAAAATATTGTTTTTTATGCTGAAACAAAAATTCCTGCCAAGTTTGAGCTCTTAATTCCAATCCCAAGTACATTCCATTTGAGTTCAAAGATTTCTCATTTAAAATACATGAAAATTAAATTACTTTTATTTTAACTTTCTAATACTCAGCTGCATTTTATGATATCGACGCGGTTTTGGTCGCAAATTGTAGGGCATTTGGTGTTCTTCAAAAGTGCCCATAGTTACTTAGCTGTAATTCCAGCTGTTTTACTTGTGTCCGTTGCGGAAGTTATTTTTCCTATGAAACTGACCTTTATTGGCTTGCAGAACGTAAGCCAATGAAACTACACTAAAAATGCTAATGAAAATTTTATAGGAAATTTTATTCCCTTTAAAAAAGGTCTTATGAGTCAAGTCGCTAAAGTCCATAGTTTCTGAGCTATAGTAATTTTAATAGTTTGAAAAATAAAATATCAATTGTAATTGTTTTTTTTTTAATTTCATTTTTCAAATTATTAAAATTACTATAACTCGGAAACTATGGACTTTAGCGACTTGACTCATAGGACTTTTTTTGAAGGAAATAAAATTTCCTATAAAATTTTAATTAGCATTTTTAGTGTAGTTTCATTGGTTTACGTTCTGCAAGCCAATAAAGGTCAATTTCATAGGAAAAATAACTTCCGCAACGGACACTAGTAAAACACCTGGAATTACAGCTAAGTATCTATGGGCACTTTTGAAGAACACCAAATGCCCTACAATTTGCGACCAAAACCGCGTCTATATTATAAAATGTAGCTGAGTATTAGAAAGTTAAAATAAAAGTAATTTAATTTACATGTATTTTAAATGAGAAATCTTTGAAATCAAATGGAATGTACTTAGGATTGGAATTAAGAGCTCAAACTTGGCAGGAATTTTTGTTTCAGCATACAAAACAATATTTTGCTTGATGAGCAACGAAAAAAATTCTTTCGTCGGAAACGAAGCACCCTAATATTTATACATGCATTCATTAGAATGTGGTGAAACGTCTTTAGATATATGTCTTAGGTTCGTGGATGATATAAGAATGGGAATTGATAGCGGTGGGATTACAATTGCGGTTTGCTTTGATTTTACAAAAGCTTTTGATAGTGTAAATCACTCACTACTGATATTAAAGCTTATAAAGCTTGGCTTTTCGTATGATGCAATTAAATGGATATATTCGTATCTCCATGGCCGAAAGCAGTCAGTAATTACAGGGAGTTGCAAATCAGATTGGGTGAATATTAACTCTGGAGTTCCTCAGGGCAGCGTTGTGGGTCCTCTGCTCTTCACAATATTCATCAATGATCTTCCTGAATGCCTTCTAAACTGGAAATACTTACTATATGCGGATGATTTAGTAATATGTATGCAATGTAAGGTTGATGATATTTTTGATAGTATTGAGTGTTTCAATGCGGATATAGAGCGTATTGCTGAATGGTGTGTGTTGAATAAGCTTAATCTTAATTTGTCAAAAACGAAAGCGATGGTCTTTGGCAGTACGATAAATGTATGTAGAGTTAACGATATAAATTTGGATAATTTAAGGCTATACTTAGGTAATGCATTAATAGAGTACGTTGGATCGTTTAAATATTTGGGTGTAGTTTTTGATAGTACACTTTCGTGGCACTCTCATGTAGCAAATATGCGAAAGCGTGCTGCTGGGGCTTTATATCGAATACGTATGAATGATTCTCATCTTAGTGTTGCGCTAAAGCGTAGGCTAGTTACTGCATTGGTACTACCTATCTATGATTATTGTGCGTGTGCTCTGACGAATTTGTCACAACAACTTGAAAGATCGCTACAAGTATCACTAAATAATTGTGTGAGGTATATACTTCGGATTAGGCGCCGAGAACATATATCACAACATCGGAGGCGGCTTGGGTGGCTTACGGTTCAGAATCGTATGCTTCTGTTGATAGCTTGTGAGCTTTATAAAGCATTGTGTCTCATGCGGCCAGGGTTGTTTGGTGATCAGCTCGAACTTAGGCCAAATATTGCTTCGCGGCGTGTTATAGGGAAGACAGATACTCTGAGAGTGCCATTTGCAAGAACTATGACATATCAGCGATCATTTATTATAACTGGTTGTAATTTTTGGAATTCATTGCCATTTGAAATAACTTCCCTGTGTACTCTTAGCGAATTTAAAGAAAAATGTACCTTATATTTATTAAATCAAGAGTCGAGTGGACTAGATGAGGAGATTGAATGAGATGAAAGTATGTAATAGCGATAATTAATGTCTGTCAATGCTGTGTCTTAGAAATATATAAAATGTATTAAAATAGATAAAAAACTTTGTAATTAGTGTAAAAGAAATATGGTCCCAAGGAGTTAACTCCAGGATCGAAATAAATAAATAAATAAAAAAAAAAAAATATGTGCTTAAATCTATGTAGATTCCCACAAAGATCTGTTTGGATCCGCTTGGATCGCGACAAAATTTGGATCCAAGCATATATGCTTGGATCTAAACATTTTTTATCGGGTGTGTGTGCGTAAGCCTTCCATAACTTTTGAACTAATTAACCGATTTAAATCGTTTTTGCGGCAGTCGAAAAAGTTCATTGGCCGTCAACTTTTCTAAAAATTTCAGATCATTTAATCAAGTAGACTCACAAATAATTGAGAATTACAAAAAAAAAATTTTTTTTAGGTTTTTTTTAATTTTTTCGAAACGACTCGAACGATCAACTTTAAAATCTAATCAGCTCTAGAACTCTATAAGACGCGCCGATCTCCACCTCAAACTTAAGAATCGGTTTATTCGTTCGAGAGATATTGTCGTAGAAAAAAATGTTAAAAATCAGTTTTTCACGAATATCTTTGAAACGACAAATCAAACGTTTTCAAAATTCAATCGGATCTACAATTCGATAAAACGCGTCGATCGCCACCTCAAACATTAAAATCGGTTTATTAGTTCAAGAGATATCGTCGGAAGAAAAATTCTCAAACACGGTTTTTTACGAAAACAACGGCATACACAAGTATTTTTGAGCTCGAAGAGCTCGAAAATGTAATCACAACAAAGTTTTCGAGCTCAAGGAGCTCAAAAACAGCGGGAAGTTTTGGGGCTGGCCCGCAGGGCCAACTGATAGACAATTTTTTTTTAATTTTTTCGTTAATGGCTTCTCTTGAACGAATGATTTGATTTTGAGTGTTAAGGTGGCATTTGACGTGGCTTATAAAGTTTTAGAGCTGATTAAATTTTGGAATCAATCCACCGAGCACATTAAGAGTTATTAAAGAAAAAACGTTTTCGAAAAAATTTTAGAAAATACCTAAAAGTAAGTAATGTATCACTTCTGCACGATGAGCAGATCATTTTAAAAAAAGGACCACGAGCTCTCTAACTATTATCTCGACTGGACTACTTGAAAAATATGGAGATCGGGTCGGAAAATGCATTTCAAATCACGAAAATTGAATGAATAATTAATTTATAAAATAATCGACGACCAGGGCCCACCGAGGGTCTATAGACAATCCAATGAGGCCATACCTGGTTACCTGCGTTAATATCTCCGGACAAAATATCTCCGACAAAATATCCACGACAAAAAATCCCCCGACATAATATCCCCGCGACAAAATATCTCCAGTCAAAATATCTCAGGATAAAATATCTTCATGACAAATTATATGTAGACAAAATATCCACGAATATTTACGTTGACTCCAAAATTTTTAATAAAAGCAATTTAAAATAATAAGAAAGAAATAAGTATAAAACATTAAAGATTATATTGAACTTCTTTATTAACATTAATAAAAATAATTGAATTGAAATACAAAAGGACGTAAACTTATTGATTAATTTAATTAGTGTAAGTAATATAATCTATTATCAATTATTAGTGTTTACCAACTATTTAAGGTCACTTTTCATCAATATTTTTAGTCAAATTTAATATTAATCATAAATATCTGAATGCATCCGTTTGCAATAAAATTGTGCCCTTTTTTCAGAGGTTTTGGGTGTGTGTAATCACAAAAATATATGAACACACATACGTGAAATAGTACGTGTTCTTTATTCAGGCATTTTGTGTGTGTGTAAATACAAAAATAACCGAACGCATCCACTTGCAATGAAATTGTGCCCTTTTTTCACAAATTTCTTCATCGATTATTCAACGATAGGGATATTTTGTCAACATATATTTTGTCATGAAGATATTTTATCCTGAGATATTTTGTCTGGAGATATTTTGTCGCGGGGATATTATGTCGGGGGATATTTTGTCGTGGATATTTTTTCGGGGATATTTTTGTGTCACCGCCATACCTAGATTAAATTTAATGATTAAAAATTATTTTTAATTTTTAATTTATTTGGGGTTATTTCCCAAAACGTAACATAATACTGGTGTTATATTCTGGCTTTAATTATATTTAAATAAAAATTTTAAAATTTCTTTTGGTAATATATAATAAAACTTTAGTGAAAAAAAATTCTTTATCAGAGTAACTACAGCAAATAAGCGATTTCCGCGGACACCGTCGTGGCCCGTAGTCTAAACTCATAACGAGGCATGAGACCCGGGCCTCGACAACGGTCGCTAGGGTAACCTGAGATGCGACGTTGGACGATTTATAATTTTATAAATTTTTGTACTTGATCTGCGGAGAAAGAACAGGCAGTCAGCCGACAAACATCTAAGTCACCGGAACTCGGTCCGGTGACTGACTGACTCAACTTTTAATATTATTAATCAAAACATGCCTAAATTTATTAAATTTGGTGTAACACTTATTTTATAACCCTAATCAAATATTGTAAAAATTCTTAATCACTAATAATCGACGACGGACACGCCTAGGGTCGATAGATACCCTAATGATGTCAAGCCTGAACATTTAAATTGTTAATATAAATTTATTTATATTTTTAATTATCCTGGGGTCATATCCCAGAATGTAACAATGGTGCCGTGACCAGGATGTCATTGGTTACAGTAAAAGTGAAAAGAAAATTTAAGAAATTGAAGTCAATCAGTAAACTCGAGAAAGACTTTATTAAACTGTGCTCGTGTATTCAAGAGGATCTTATATTGTGCATCACCAGTGCATTAATAACACCGGCACACAAAAAAAAAATTATCTGTACACCGGGCGCCACCTATCTGCGGGCATATATTTCGACCCGCTGAATATGAATTTCAAGTCAGTTTAGGCCGTCCAGCCTTCAATTTCGAGTAAATTGCAAAAAAAACCCCAAAAAAAGTGAAAATTCGATGTTTTAGCAAAAAAAAAAATTTGAGATCTAAGGCAAGTATAATTTTCATGTATTTCGATCTGTTAAATACTAATTTCGATTGTACTTTAATCATAAACTTTTGTAATTCCAAAAAAATTGTAAAATATCCTTGTTGCGTAGTCACAACTACATTCAAATTTGAATGTAGTTGCACTTCCGGCAAATAGAGGCAGCACCTACTGGGGCCTAGTGTCTAGCAATTCAAACTTGACTAGCGCAGTGCGACGCATGCTCATCGATTTTTCCTGCCTCGTGTTGAGAAGACCGACGCCATTATCTATCTTGCGTTCATATAATTCTAGTGACACCACGTGTTTTATATAATGTATTAAAATTGCACTCATCTCGAGTAAATAATTAAAAGTAATTAATCCATTACATTAAGAGTTCGTAATTCTATATAAAAATATAATTATTTTTATAATTGCGAGCACCAGAGCTCAAAAAATAAATAATAAACAACATCAAGAAATCCAGTGTTCTACAACCTGTTCCTGAGGAGGTTATTTCGACGGAAAATCGTACAGGTGCTTAATTTCTACTTTATAAATTAATTCAAGTGTTCATCAAAATAAAAGACTCAGTTTTATTTTGAATTTGATTATTATTATGCTCAATTTCTTAATTAAACTAAAAGTTATTTTTCGCTCAGTAGCCTCTGCAATCATGCTACCACGTGTTCGACAAATAAATTAGAATCAGTGTAATTTATTATAAGCTCATTAAATTCAATTCAATTAAGTGATCATTACTATTAAAACTCAATAACTAAATTATTTATGTATTCAGTGCTATTAAAAATAGTAATTTACGTGTTCAATAATTTACTTCGCTCAGTAACCTCTGACATCATGTTACTTATTATCATGACATTCTTGCAATCAACTCAGTGTTCAATTAAACTCAACTTGATTATTTTTAATTCATTTATTTACTCTAGCTCAACTCAATAATTTGTATTCAATCATTCACGTATTCATGAGCTCAGACATTTAACCTTATTGATAAATTAAATAAACTATTTAATTTGCAACCCAATGATATTTTGTACTGTGACAAATAAAAATATTGTTATATTTTTAAATATGCGTATTTTTCAAACATCCCAACCACCAACCAGTCCTGGCATGTCTTTATCTAATTATTATTACAACAATCCTTAAAAATTGCAAACATCGAAGAAAATTGGGATTATCTTGGTATAAAAAATTTTGTAGACCCGGATTGACGAAGATTTCTATGTAATTTATAACGGTGGGCCCTGGAAACTTCGTGTCCAGTAGTCACGAACCACAGTTAATGAATATTTCCCGAATTTATTTAATTTAGTTATTAATTATTTTAATCATAAATTTAGATCGACTGTTACTGGTTCTGGGATCGGGAAACTTGATGTATCTCAGGAGTAGGTCTGCTCGTCCTGACCGGACACGCGGCTGAAATAGACTTAAAACTATAGGACTCTGGTGATAATTAAGTTATATGCTCGATAAAGTTTAACTGACAAGTTTATTTAACCAAATCCCCATAAATATATACAGTTTTCCCCTTTTACTTAAACTATAATAATTTTATATGTATTTACACGTGGTCCAAGGAAATTTATCAACTTGAGACGCGCGTGTTTCTTTATAATGAGCGGGAATAAGATTATAAAGTAATTAACCGCGTTGAAGAGAGAGCAAATATGCACGTATAACAATATAAAATATATATGGCGAGCAAAAAGGCATTACGACTTACAGATGGTACTGGTCGTCTTTGCATCCTCCTGGTTAACCCACAGCAAGTCCTTGACAACGGTGACGAACATAAATTTACCCTTCGGTGATGAGGTATCCCACAGGATCACGAACACACTTTTGTAATTTATAATTAATCACAAGTTAACTTAAACTCACTATATTTTATATGCAATAATGCTCGAAAAGAAATATATATGTAGTAGTCGATTTAGAGAGAGTAGGGTGGATATGACTGATCGGCTACAGCTCTCGAACTTAAGTGTCCTCTTTCTGATTGAATCGTCTTGGGTCAGTTCTCTGGGCCACCAACCTGCGTTGACCCCACCTAATTATGCGCAGGGACTAATTTGCGGCCCCATGCTGCGCGGAATCATCCCCCAAATTCTAACGCAGAAATTAGACTGCTGCACTTGTTTTTCAGAGCAAGAAGAGAGAGAGAGAGAATGAAAATAGATGAAGCGGGAGAGCCACATTCTCACGTCTTACGCTTACTGCACGGTTACAAATTTAATTTCATTATGTAATAAATTTCATGTATGTTTTATTAACAAAATACAAGATTAAAATCTGAAAATGCAAAAAAATTGTAAAATCTATGAAAATGGCGTATAAACCGAATTAGAAGAATGATTTTCCCAATTTTTAAACTGTTTTCCGGTAGTGTCGAACTCTTTTATTTTCAAATGATCTACGGAGTGGATTTCCCATTCGTTTGTTATTTTCTTTTGGTATAACTCTTTTGAGTGTCCAGCAATAGTCTGCCATCATATTGATTAGACTAGGCCAAAAAAAATTGACATTTATTTTTTTCTTAGCTATATCGAGAATATTATTCAGAATGACAAAAAAAAAATTTCATGAAAGTTTGAGTCCTTAATATTAATTTTAAGAGGTCTATCATCGTTATTTTTAATTTTTATGCATAATTTGATGTTTTACGTCAGAATAGCTAAAACATTGGAGTAAAAAAATCCATTTCCACTTATTCTTATGTAAAATTAAATTCCCTACTAAATAGGTTTGATCGAAAATTTTTGTCAGACAAGCCGTTTCCGGTTAATTAAACTTAGTAAATTGATAAATTTTTTCGATTTACCTTTTTTACTTTTGAATTTTGTAACTGATAAATCAATAAATATCTAAAAAAAACCATAACAAATTTTCGAAGTAAATTTAATGCTCTACAAAAAAGGTCTCTTAACATTTTTTGCTAAATTCACTCCTTCGAAAGTTAATCAGGTTATTAAAATCGTTTTGACTCAACCTTGAGTAACTTTCGAAGGAGTGAATTTAGCAAAAAATGTTAAGAGGCCTTTTTTGTAGAACATAAAATTTCCTTTAAAAATCTGTCATGGTCTTTTTCAGATATTTATTGATTCGTCAGTTACAAAATTCTAAAGTACAAAAGTTACATCGAAAAAATATATCAATTTATTAAGCTTAATTAATCGGAAATGGCTTGTCTGACAAAAAGTCTCAATCAAATCTTTTTTGTAG